>NW_011888841.1:3865237-3897326 GCF_000151845.1 Pteropus vampyrus
GAGCAGCTACATACCTGTGGGTTTGGACTCCCATGTGTACGAACAGTAGGCGCTTTGAAAAGTCAGCTCTCGGCAATTTGTACCTCACCTCAAACATGGCTAACGTATGTTTTAATAACTTGTCTGTCTTTAGTAAACACAGTGAGTATGTCAATCAGTTGCTTTCTCCTCCCCGGCACCTGCTGCTTTTCATAATTGTCACCATTCCCTACAAATGAGTGGTGAGCGTGCCTCGCCGAAGGTCTTTTCATCAATGAATGTGGGAACAACATTTGCATGGAAATCGTGAAAATTCTGATTATTATAAATAGCAGGTTTCTTTCTTATAAGCTATAACACTCTGAAGTTGGATTCTTATTTTTAACAAAAGTGATTGGTTGATTTTTTTTTGTTTTTGTTTTGTTTTGTTTTGTTTTCCTTAGCTCTAAAAGCAACAAAAGCATGCCACTGGCTTAATGGGAGATTTTTATTATTTTGATTACGCTCACAGAAATTAGCTCCCAATGAACAATGCTACATGGGAGACATAGTGGGGTTCATTCAGTCTCTGGCTGAATCGAAGGTTTGTAGTTTATATCTTACTTGTGGCCCAAGTAACCAGTGGGTCTCTTCAGAAGCACAAGTCAATAGGTCTGTGTGTGGGTGAAACAAATCCATTACCTTTTCATACGTGTATGGTGAAGGCGGTGGGGAGGGCAGAAAGCTCAAGAATGGATTAGGAAAAATGACCTAACAGAATTGAGCTCAGAAATGGTTTTAGTACATTCTTGACATATGACAAGCAGGTGCTATTATGTGTGAGCACATCACCGTTTACTTACAAGTTCCTACAGAAAACTGTTCAAGAGAAACTGTCAACTACCAGTGCAAAGAAAGGCTGGACTAGGTGAGAAACGAATTCGGTTTTAAGCGACTAGAGTCTCTCGAGTAGAAGGAATTTCACAGGACATAAATTGTTAGAACATGGATGCTCTAATAGAGATTTATTACAAGGAGCAATCTCACACAATTATGGAAGCTGACGAGTGTGCACGGTGAACCCCAACAAGTTGAAGACCCAGAAAAGCTGACGGATTGAACCCCATCTGAGTCCAAAGGCCTGAGAAGCAGGAGAAACAGAGGTGTAGCGCCACGCTGAAGGCCAGCGAGTTCGAGACCCTGGAAGGGCCAGTGTCTCAGTTGAATCCACAGGCAATAAAAAAGGCGACGTCCCAGTTCGAAGGCCCTCAGGCAGAAACATTTCTCTCAGGGAAGGGTCAGGATCTTTGGTCTACTCCTGCCTTCAACTGATTGGATGAGGCCCACCCGCGTGGTGGAGGGCAATCTGTTTTACTCATTTTGCGATTTAAGTGTTAATCTCATCCAAAAACACTCTCACAGAAACACCAAGAATAACCTGTTGACCAAATGTGAGGACATCCCATTGCCCAGTCAAGTTGACACATAAAAGTAATCACCAGACTCGAAAAGTAAGCTGTTTTAGCTGGTTCACACTGTTATCTTCCAGGAGCCAGTAGCTAAGTTATGTTTGATAGTTCTCAGTGCATTACCACAGAGGGACTGCAAAGTACGTCCTGTCCCAGTACTGTTTAATTGTGTCAGTTTCAGTTCCCAAACTTTTTTCTTTCTTACTCTTAGAATCTCAGGTTTAAAAAGAAAGGTCCTTAAACCAGTTCCATCACAGGTCCTTCTCATAAGATTTCATGGCGATCTTCTGACTAGCAAATTTGACACTGTGCCTCTACATGTGAAAATTACATCAAAGGTTGGGATCATGCAGCCATCCTACAGTATTCTCAGAGTGCACGCAGATAGCTGAGGAAATGTCTCAGAGTGGAAAACATGCAGAGAACTGTCTCAGCCCCTGCCTGACGGTGAGAGGGCACTCTCGTTTCCCTGCCACCATCAGTCTTCATTATGCAAATATGGTGAAATTTGGGGATTCGCCAATTATTGTGATCAAAACAGAACCCCCAATCCAGTGGTTCGGGTCCTAAAGGAAAACTTTTGTTTGAGAAAATTATCTGGAGTGATTACCAAATCTCTGATGCTGCAGGCCAGGCCTAGCAGACTGGAGCCCATGACCGAATCTTGCCCCATAAGTTTATGGGGACACGGCCGCTGCATTCGCTTCCATATTGCCTCTGCGGCTTAGCACTACGACAACGGCCAAGCCGAATCACTGACTCAGAGACCCTACAACCTGCAAAGCCTAAATTATTTACCACCCGGCTCTTTACACGCAAACTTGGTTGGCCTCTGATCTAGACAGATAGAGAGACACAGAAGATTCATAAACTGACTTTCCCTGCAGAACAAAGCTAAGTGTTAATTCCTTAAAAATTTTTTCTCAGTTAATTATAATGTCACAGAACTGCTTTTGCTTCTTAAATATCATTTTATCTCCTTTTCATATTTAATTTATATGTGGTTTGCTGTCACGAGTCTAAGCTCCCTTAGCCTCCTCTTCATGGTTCCTCAGTGAGAAAACCATCAGGACCCTATTACTGTGAAGTGATAATTACAAAGGGTCTAGTATATGTAATAGAAAGAATAACATATGATGCTTAGTTATAATAAATCCAAAAATACAGATATTGATGATATAGATATACCTACAGTTTTGCTTTCATATACTGTACTTTGGACCCATTATACTGTATATTCAATGAATTGTTAGAGAATTATTTGTCCTCCCAATACTCAATTATTGATGGAATGTTCCTAACTTGTTCTCAGTGACAAAGCACCAGGGACAATAATTAAATGAATATTTATCTGTGATGAATATTCATTTAACCCATGTCTTTACAAGGAACTTCACAATTGACAGGACAAAAAGAAAAAAGAAAAAAAGCTTTTTCGTGTCCATTTTCATTCTGCGTTCATTTGCTTTCTCTGCTGCCATTCCTGTAGACAAGGCAAAGTCTGTATGCTTGTGGCTTTTGCCTTGGAAAGCATTAGTTTTGTCTCAGTCCTACATTAGCTCGCTTAAACACAAAATACAACTCCGAGAACAGTGATTAATTCGTTCGCAGAGTTTCCATCTGCTTCATTCAAGTTCTACAAGGTGAGAAATGACAAATCTGGACTAAGAGAACATGAATGTCGATGAGGCTACCACTCTGTCCTCTGAAACAAGAAGAGCGTGGTGAGCGGGGCAGGTGAGCCATGGTGTGCTGGCAACCGTTCCGCTACCTTTCACGTTTGGGGGGGACACCTGATTCGCAGCGTTTGCCTATGTTTGAAGGGTAAATACTCCCAAAGCCGGTTTCAAGCTCTCAGCCTGATGTCACCAGATGCAGAGTTGGGAAGAGATACACAGTGCAGGACTGTTGTATAGTTTCTCCTCTCGAGCCCAACACATGCAAATGAACTAAAGAACACAGACAATAACACGATGCAGCTAAAAAAAAAAGATGATGAATTTTTCATATGAATTATTTTGTTTTTATAAATTTATTCATTTGTCAATTTGTTATTACTTTTTAATAATGGCTATGCTTAACTACCAGCTCACAAAATTCCTGAAAATGTATCATCTCCTACCAGCTGGTACAAGCCAGCTCCAGCACACCATTGCTGTGAGTCTACATTTTGCATAAAACATAACTGTGCTGCTTTAATTTATAAAAGAGAACATTCTTCATTATTAATAAGGTTTAAAACATCTCCCTCACCTCTCACCTACTCCCTGTCACTCACGCAGACACATGTACACCCACAGTCTTACTGAATTTCACTTCTCTGGAACAGAGAATAAATATACCCAATGGTTGTCACTGGGGTAGTGACGATCGCAATTTTCCAATGTTTGTATAAGCTGAACACAGGACATAACTTTCTAGCTTTGGTTGAGGAGTCTTGTATATCAAACTGCAAATCGGCGTGTAAACTTCCTCTATGCCAAGACAGGACTGTCTTAGTACCCTTCACACACTCACTGCATAACGTGATGCAGCAGACATCGCCAGTACTCCAACAGCTGGTAGGTGCAACACTGAATCCTGCCCTGACAAAGGTCCTACCTTGCGCCCTCCCCACGTTCACAAAATATTCAGTAACACAGTGTAGCTAGTTCTTTCAGAAATTTTCAGTGGAAGTATTTTATCCTGCACCAGTCATATATCAAAGAAATGAATTTTTAAGAATTTTTAAGAATTCTATATACTTCGAATGTTCAATTTAAGATTGCATTTCCTTAGGAGAATCAACAAAGCCTACCACTGCCTAGTACTGAAAATTTTACATTTTAGAGAAAAACCCGTAATTTGGCTTAAAAAAGCACTATTGTCATATCATCTCATTACTAAATAAGAGCTCTAAAATTTTATAATATTTGTCAAGGAACATAAAAATAAAGATGTAACCTAGCCAAGTTCTTTTGCCTAAAGATAACATTCAATAAACTTGACTGGGTTACAACAGAAAGGTTTAAAATCTTAAATCATTTTTTTGTGAAACATATATTAGTCCCTGGGTACAAGGTAAGGGTAGGGAGTCAGAGGAATTATATTTTTATTATTGAGTAAATATTAAACATGAGATTTTGTCACCCAGGGTTTCTCAAAAAAAAAAAAAAAAAGGAGCAGTGTCATCGATCTTTCTTAACCCGTTAACAGGGCTTACTAAGGCCATCACCCCACTACGATTCCGTGATAAAACCCAAGTTCACCTTCCAAACATCACAACAGAGTTTTGTTCTTTGCAGAGGTTTGATCTCTGCACCTCCCTCCTCCAGGAAATCTCGCAGAACCCAGATTTTCTCTCCTCTGACTGTTACTCGTCTTCCTGCTTCGAGTTTTGCTCTGACTTCATCCATCCACAACGTCAGTAGCCAGAGGCTGTTTTCCGTACTGACCTCCTTCTCCTCCACTGATCTGCCACAACCCCAGTTTGGTGACCCGGGTCGGTTCTCAGAAGTTTGACTGCTTAAAGTTGGAAATGCTCAAGGTAAGGATGGCAGAGTTATTTACAGTTCTACAGTACTTGGGCACGGGCACAGTACCATGAGCTCTTACAGACACCATTAAAATTAACTGAACTGTTAGAAGGGGGGAACATTCCAACATTCAAAGAGAAGACCATCTGTTGTCAAAAGAGCTGCAGCTCAGATTGAAATCAAGGAAAATTTTTGCAACCCAAATCTATGCCTGTTGAGGCATGTCACAACCTCGTTCCATTAAGATTTCCTATAAGTGAAATCTATCGTATTCAGAAAACTTTAAAATAAAATTATGCTTCCATAAATTTTCAGCCTATTAATCAGTAATATTTAAAAATATGTTTTACCTTTCTATGATACAGCAGGATATTTTATTACTCTATTCACAAAACTTAAAAACTTCTGAGGCTTAGAATCAAGCCAAGCAAAAAAGAGCTTGGGGACGAGAAACTTGAGAAGTGCAATCATATCTTGTACTATTATACCTTTGTCAGTAAAATGATTACTTACACTAATTCATCCAATAGACACTCATTGAGAATCAAGTTTGTGGTCGACGCCATGCTGAGCACCAAAGTCATAGCAGTGAACAAGACTGAAACAATTCCCTTCGTGAAGCCATGTGTAAAATAAGGAGCTTGACATAACACCGAAGATTGCTTCCATTTCCAACATATTATAGACTAAGAACTAGAAACGAATCCTATCAGAGGAACTCACTCCTTTTAGAAACTACATAACTGACGCATTGAAGAATAGATGGCGCAATTTATTATCTTCATTTGAACATGTCATTTGATAAGGTGCCTTTCAGGACGTGGCTACATTATTCTTTCCAGTTAATTGTCTAGTCTTCATGGAGACAAATGGAAATTTCTATGTCAAATAACCAATGTACTTGTACATGAAACTAATAAAGTAATATTTTAATAAACATTTCAAAGTGCTTTTTATACATATTTTATGTATAAAAAATTGGTTATATGCCAGCTGAAAGATGCGAAAATTAAAAATCACAATCATAGCAACTAAGCGGTAGAACTCAAATCATGTGACTAAAAATCACTAGTTTCCACCACACGATTCTGCATTATATAGTACACTGCCCTTTATGGTTCTTCTCTCAGCATCTTTATCATAATAACAGGAAATGGGTAAAGAGAGCCAAAAGGTACAAACTTCCAGTTATAAAATAAATAAGTCATGGGATATAATATACAGCATGGTGACTATAGTTACTAATGATAATACTTTAAAAAATAAGAACCTACTTAAAACAGATGCACTATCTGGCATATTAAAAATATTTCCTTTCTTCCCCCAAGATTAGAGTGATAGGTTTCATGGGTCTCTTCTTTAAAAAAAATCTACTTTTAAAAAACATTTATCGAAGGATAACATGGATACAGTAAAATTTACGAATCACCCGGGGATTATCACGAGTGAATAAATCTCTGTAACCACCAGCTAGATGAAGAAAGAATGTCCTCCAGAACCTTCTCTGTGTCCCCTCCCAGTCATCACCCTTTTCTTCTACCTGAAGGGAACTTTGGTGACTTCTAATACTTAGTACAACTGAAACTTTATAGAAATGAAATTATGTCAGGCTTCTTCTGCTCAAAAGTACCTGGGTGAGATTTCATCTTGTTGCCTGTAGCTTTAACTTGTTCATTTTCTAGAGTATTCCACTATATAAACACAACGCGGTTTACTGATCCACTTCATTTTCGAGGGACATCTGGGTCATGTTCAATTTAGGCTTAAGCAAGAAAAATGAAGTTATATCCATTCTTCCACAAATCTTATTGATGTACATGTGCATAAATTTTTCCTGGGCATACATCACAGTCTAAACATGCTGGATCGTTAACGCAATTTAATTTTAAGTAAGAAAGTTTATTATATGTGAAAGCTTTTGGTCTTTTTGTTAATTTACATCCTAAATATACTCCTGAATGAATTTCTGTGTTTCTAATAGATGAACTAAAAAGCAAAACCTAAAAAAAATTAAATAATAATTTAAAGACAAGCCAGTTAACTCCATCAATCAGGATCCTTAGCGATAACTGATGTTGAGATGGAAAAACAAACAAAAACAGGCCTGAATTTGGATCAAGCTCTGAGGTGTCACTGACATTACCTGAAAATTTAGTCATCAAGGGCCAAAAAATAAAAATAAAGCTGTCAGCTTCTTAAATTCTAAAATTTAAGTGATTTCAAATTGTTTAATAATTTTTAGAACTGCCTCTTTAATTCTTATCATTCAAGTGAACTTTATTTTGACCATAGCCGTCGTCTGGTATAAACTCCTTGAATATTTGGTTTCCACATATGCTGAGTTTTAAAGAAAAAATTGTTCTTTGTACATTTTTTTTCTTTTTTGCATAGAATAATAAGAATAATTCTTAAATCTACCTCTATAAAATCTCTTTTAAAGTATTCTGAAAAGAACTACTAACATGAACATATCCTGCAAGAAACCCTTACTTCCGGTTTATGTAAACTAGATTTCAGTGACTCGTAGCATTTCATTCACAACCCGTGAGGAGGTAATTAATTTGAGTGATTTGGTAACTAAAGCACCAAAATATTACTGGCCTTTTTCTTTGTGTCCTGTGACTGGATCCACTATTAAAACAAGTATGCAAGTGTGTACTTAGGGAAATCAAAAAGCTGGGGCTTATCATCATCATCATCATCATTAGTATTAGTATTTACGATCGCCCTCTCCATTATCAGTAGACCAATGGCTACGTCCAGACATTCTGTCGCTTACAAATCGTGGATTACATGATTCTTATTGTATCTCTCACTCTATAGTTGTAGCAATTTTATTTATTTTTTAAAAATTAACACATTCCCTCACAAGAAGAAAACAGAAGAAAAAGCTAAACTTATGCAGGTGGCAAAACATGTGATATCTGAAAAATCATCAAAGTTGGCAATAGAAATGCTGAAATGGCAAGACCAGGTTTTTCAAGTGCTACTAGAGAGAAGTACAACCACTTAACTGCAGATCGTCTGATGAAGTGATTCATTTTTTAAGGCACTGTTTAAATCAGAATCCCCCTATCACATAATGAGAAAAGACTGCATGTATCACCAATCTCTGTGACCTTGCTCACCAGTGATAGAGAATTGAATATAACACAGTCTTAGCAACAGCCTGCATTCTAGTACGGACAGGATTAGACGTGACAGAAAATTGATCATCTTCCAGACAGTTTAGGCCAGTCACCGAGTAATCAGTCAGACCGTTGTACAACTGATGACACGGAGGTCACACAGTCCATGTAACGAGGTTCTTTTTCATCGCACTATAGTTCGCCCAGGTGATTCAGTCATTATGACAGCCCAAAATTTGTGATTGATTAGGTGATTTTCAGTTCGGTTCCAAGACAGTCTCCATCAACCCCATTGTTTACCATTCAGTATATTACTTCTCCATTTGAAATGACACTGTCTCTAAGTAATAATTTTTGAGGCCAAATAGCTTTAATAGCCAATCAGTGGAAATGCTGGCTGAACAGTCATCAATCTAGCTTAATCCTAGGGCTGCTTTAATCCACCTCCACGGACGCTTGTTTCAAAATAATAAAGCAATAGTGGGACAGTTAGTTCAAGTAATTTTTCCAATTAATAGTGCAATGGAGGAAGAATTCTCATCTTGAGATTGAGTGATAAAAATCAAAATTATGTTGAATTCAGATAACCCAGACCTTCAAAAATGTTTCATTATAATGTACTCTAGGGGTCTCTTTCAGTTATGAAATTTTCCTTAAGATGCCACTTAGAATTTTAAAAGACTCGTGTTAGCAGGATCAAAGAGAATAGTTTATTCCTGGCAAATTTCAGGAGCACAGGGGTAAGAACATGAAACAGCACACCGCGTCCGGAGAAAAACGGGGACCAGGTACTACCGCATGGAGGTACTCCGCACCTTACATTTTTCCTGTCTCAGACTGAGCATGTATTTCCCTCGGAGGCAGGACTTTCTAGTAGGCAGTTGCGATGTAAGATCCTGGACAGACATATTAACAAGGCAATTCTTAGCATACGAGTGGTAGCTGGAGGGATACAGAAGGACAAAGTTACCTCAGGAAAGTCTACTAGAAAAGAAAAATAAAATTTAGGACCCTGCAGAACACAGATAAGATCACGGAATACCAAAATGAGGATGTAAGAAGTGAGACGGTTTGTTTCAGCAGATAAGCCTTGACATAACTTAGTGGTAGGAGGTAATTAGTCATTTTGACAACGAGAAATTTCTGATCGTTTAGATAACTGCCAGAGCAACATAACAGGGATGCTGCCAGGCAACCGAGGGAGGGGGAGAAATCGACAGGGCAACGCCACCTGGAGACTGGGTATTACTGAGACATGACAATGTTCTTAGGTTGTCAATGTTAAATTCAGCAGTGGGGACAGGCCAACATCGTGATAATACAAAATGGGCACTTCCGACAGACTGAATTGTGTCCCCCTATAGGATATACTGAAGCCCTAATGGCCAGTACCTCAGACTGTGGTCTCATTTGGAAACAGGGTGTGGGAGAGGTCATAAGACAAGATCAAGTGAGATCAGGAAGAGCCCTTATTCCAACGTGGCTATTGCCCTTACGGGAAGACAGCTGTGTGAGGGCACATCTCAGAGAGGGCCATGACAATGACAGAGCAGGGACGGGAGTGACAGCTGCAAGCCAAGGAATGCTCGATGGCCGAGGCTCGATGGCCAAGAAGCTAGGAAGAGCCAAGGGAGGAAGGATTCCATCTAGAGTCACAAAGGGAACATGGCCCTGTTGACCCCTCGATTTCAGACGACCAGCCTCCAGAACTGAGAGAATCCATTTCTGGTGTTTCCTAAGCCCCCCAGTTCATGGTATGTTGTTACAGCAGCCCGAGGCAACTAAGATGGCATCCAACTGGCTCGAAGCTCAGCCCTAGGGTACGGGGGCTGCTCTGACCAGGTTAGGCTTAAGCATCTCCCCACTGTCCCCTGCTCGCTAGATGCCTGTGGTCTAGTTTAAGCAAAGGAACTGAGTTAATCCAAGTTACACCGAGAAATCATTTGTCTTTGTATTTCTATTCACATGTCAATAAGCAAGTTAACTGAATTAATACTTAAAAAATATATATTCTTCTAGCCCTGGGCCTTACTTAAACATTGTTACACATATAAGTTAACTGGATAATTAAAGCCATTTCCCAGAAGATTTCGGTCAAAAAATAATTAACTCGAATTATCTAGGTGATAAATATTTTAAAAAATAAAAAGGGAGGGACAGCAGTACTTTTTCTTGATCTGTATAGAGAAATGCTTCAATTTTCATGACTTTCAATGCACAGACCCATAACCATTTGAAAAAAAACGTTTTCATATAAGCAATATGCAAAAGCCCTACTTTTAAAAAAAATATTAAGCTCTCAGGTGTCTCGCTTTTCACACATTTTTTTTTCATTACTGCTATAGAACTCCTAGCAGTGAGAATATATACATATATTTTTTGCTACCATACCATATCTCAAAGTTCTTGGAATAACCGATATGCTTTATACGCCCATTCTTTCAGGAGAGGAAAATATCTATTTCAAAAAAGAGGGGAAAAATATCCAGCACCTGAGGCAAAATGTGAGGGGAGAACACTCCAGCAAAACCTGACCTGCGATAAACCCATCCTGTCCTGTCAGACCCCTGACAGGCTTGTTATGTTGCCCTCTTTCCGTCTGGAGAGGGGACAGAAACTGGTGCCGATTGAAGGTTAAAGCAAGACAAAAAAAAAAAAAAATGAGACACAAAATAGCGACATGAGTTTCCCTCACCAGTTAGGACTCCGGGGCTTAGTATTTTTATTTCATCATGCTTACAAAAGCAAACTGCAGTGAATTTCCCTTTATATTTTCTTAAGAATGAGGAAAGAAATGTTCCTTTCTTTACGAGCTTCATGAAAGCTAGAAACACTAACACAGTAAGCATTTCAGTGCTCGATTGTGGTTCTCCCTGTCTTCGATATGCAGAAAAGTTTTATTCTGACCAATACAAATCTTAAGCAAGTGATGCATCCCGTTTACTGTGACTACAAACAGGTTCACATCATACGCATCTGTTTAGTCCATCAGAGACTCGGAGGGTCCATTTGAAAGATTATGTCATCAGAGGAAACGAACCTTCCAAGTTTGTCTCTGTCCTCAAGCAGATGCATATGCATCCTCTGTTGTGTGTTTAAGATGCTGTATGACCTCAGCAATACAAGACACTGTATCACGGCCTTTTTAATGGAACACAGTGGAGTCCCAGACCCCTTTTAACCCTCTTAAAGTGATAAAAATGTAGCTATATATAAACAGATCCAAATTTCACAAAACACTTCTATAAAAACACCAAGTACAGTAGCAAGAAAGAAAGAAAGGAAAAGAGAGAAGGAAGAAAGAGGGAGATCCGCAGTAAAGATGATTTCGCATCTCTGATGTTTCCAATACTCTTAGGGAAGGACTCATTACTCCCCCCACCGCGCGCACGCACACAAACAAACACACACACACACACACACACACACACACACACACTTTTTTTAACATGGTAAGGTTGTGAAGTAAAATCACTCAGCCTAAAATGCGGGTTTCATTACCAGGTGAGCGGTGGGGTGTACCTGGGTGTGAGCCCTGTGGAAAGCTGTCTGCACTGAAGCTTCTCCACCTTGCAGCCCAGGCAGCCAGTTGCACAGACACACAGGCAGCCATTAGCAATAAGGCCACTTGAGTGCCCTCGATGTAACCGGCCCTGTGCTGGGTGCTGAACTGACCCAGGGACTTGCAAAGATGTAATAAAATGAAAACTATACATTTCAAAGGCAAAGATATTGAAGAAGAGCACTTTTTTCAATGAGTTGGGATATGAGATAAATGAGACAAAACGCCCTGGATTAATTAACTTTAACCCTGTGGTGGTCATTTCGCCACATATACACATATCAAGTTGTGTAGAAAACCCGAAGCTAATACAATCTCACATAAGCCAACTGCATCCCAATAAAACTGGAGGATAAAAATGCTCTGGGGAGGTGGGGACCTTGGAGATGACTTCAACAGATACGTGGGATTTAAAGATCCGTCAGTGTAGATAAAATTACCCGGGCAGAGCGAAGCTGTAAGGTGGGGTTACAGAAGGAGCCACTTTACAGGAATGAGAGGATCACGACAGATGCTTTCTATGAAACTACTCCCCAAAATCTAATTTTACTGTCATGCTTAAGATTCAACTGAAAGGACAGGGGGACACTCTTGAGTTCACAGACTTGATCATTTCTGTAAGTTTCCAGTTTGTGCCCAGTACCTTCAAAACCCTGCTTGGGTGCAGCCCTACATTTGAAGAAAACCGTAAAACTTTGTTGAGAAACATAAGTGACTTTTAGAAATAAATACTGTTATTTATTGAAGAATAAATACTGTTAAGGTATAGGGATCTTCCAATTAATTTATAAATTTAATAAAATTCCAATAGATAAGTTTTAAAAATTGACATAATTATTCTAAAATAAAAAAGAGCAAGGACTTTTTTAAAAGTTTTGGGAAAAAATGAGTAAAAATAGACTTGCTGTCTTATATATTAAAATATAATTCCATAATAGTTAAACTTGTAAGGCTGGGTTGAGAATAACAAGAATACACACGTACACAGACATGTACGTGTGTATGCACATATGTGTAATTCTTATAAATAACAAGGTTCTATAAATATTTATGTACACATTTTTATATATTTATGTTAATCTTATAAAGAATAATAGGCTCTACAACAAGGACATTCGTAAATGCTTATTGAAGAGAACAGAAAGAACAAAAACAGAGCTAAGTAATCCATATTCGATATATGTAACGATTCAAATAATTTGGGAAGGAAGATGTATTTATCAATAAGTTTTGTTACAGCAATAAAGTTCCCACCAGATGCACCAAGTTCAGAACAGACGTTTGCAGTCTGCAGCTGATATGAAGCAAAGCCCATTAAAGGCTTAACTGAAACGACCAGGTCGTAGCCGGGCAGCAGGACCACGTTCAGCCGGCTTTCTGAGCACAGGTCACCTCTGCGCAGCCCAGAGCACCAGGGACCAGAGGGTGAGCATGCATCCTGCCGGTGCAAACCAGCAGGGACTCAAGACGCCAGAGGACAAAGCCCCAGAAAGAATCGAGGTTATATATGCACGTGGGCGCGCGCACACACACGTGCACACGCATTCTCTCCTCTGGATTCTACACTGGTTAACAAGCCTGAGCCATTTCAAATTACTTATATAAAAGTTATACTGCTAATTTAATATTCTTAAGTGAAAAATATAAGCTCTTTCTCCAATAAAAAGAGAAGTTTTTAAGAACTAAGAGGCATGCATTAGTTTTCTCATATTCTGTTCACACGAATGTACCCAAAAGATAAGGTTTTTTAATGTGAGTCTTTAGTGAAAAGAACACATTTCAAAAACACTAGCTTTCCTCTGAAGCAGCAGCATGGAAAGCCAGTAATACGTAGTAGCTGCTGTGGGAAGCCAGGAGTCTCACGGTGCATTTCAGCAACCCCTGCCCCTTCCTGTGTGACTCCAGAACTGTCTCTCCTGTCACTTGATTTATTCGCCACCATATCAAAGGCCTACGATAATTCCTGCTCCTCTGGACTCTGAGAGAACAGGAGAACCACGCTACTTCAAAGAGCCATGCTGTAGGGCCGAAGCAGTCAGATCTTCATGACTGGTAAGAAACAGAATCACAATAGCAGCCAACTGTTCTGGAGTGCTTTCCATGTGTCAGACACGTGCGTGTGCGTAAATGTGTGCAGACAGTCCCCCACTTACCATAGTTCCACTAACGACTTTTTGATTTTATGGTGGTGTGAAAGGGATGTGCATATAACCACGCTGGTTTTCACTTTCAGTAAATTACATGACATAGTCGACGCTTTATTTTCAAACAGCCTTTGTGCAGATTAATGTGAGTCCTCTGAGCACATTTAAGGGCGGCGGGGCTCAGTTCTGATGTTTGATAGGTTAAGTGTAATAAATGCATTTCCAACTTACAATATTTACAGTTTACAGTATTTTCAACTGACCAAAGATTTATTGGGATCCAACCCCATCATAAGTCGAGGAGAATCTGTACATAAACTCTACATATTTTTCACTCACTTAATCCTTAAAGCAACCCTACAATGATGACAGCTGCCATCATGTCTTCAGCTTGTGGATGAGGAATCTGGAGTGTACGGAATTAAGATCATAGAGTTAATGACTGGCCATGACTGGAACCCGGGCACTCCAAGTCCAGAGCTGGTTTTATTAACACCAGGCTCTCCTGCCTCCCCAGGGCAGGCACTCAACCAACCGGCCTTTCAAAGCAAAGCAAAAAAGAGTTTCTTCCATCCTCCCATAATGTATGCACATTCTGATCCAGGAATGGAGGCATTTCTATTTTTAGCTGGTTAAGTGGCTGAGAAGCCTCTCTCCTGTCAAAATGATATTCCCCATGTGGTTGAAGTGAATAAACTTATGAACAGTAAATTTTCCTCAGGCAAACTTGAGCTTTCACAAAAATAGTTGGTCTCCAGGAAAGACCACCTTTAATTGGTTTAAGTCACAGCAGGTACAACTGGATATTCAAGGTGTCTCATTACAACCTGACAGATGAAGTCTTCTCTCTGACCAGGCCTTTATCGCTTCATCTGTTCTTGTTCAATTCCATTAGTAATTAGATGATTTCCCTATCAGACTCGGGTCCTGGTGGAAACAGGGTCATTCCGATATTATTTCTTCTCACAAAATGCAAACTGTCTCCAGTTTTAACAGCTAAGCTTACTGTGTCTTCGCCAGGGCCCACTCAGCCAATACTTTCTATAGATCTTTTAAAAAACTCTGACATCTACAAAGCCAACAGAGAAAACTATTCTTACCGAGAAAAACAATACACACATTTAGATAAAACAGAAGTGCTTTTTAACATAAAATCAAAGTTGCCACTTTATACCTTTTCCATGCCCCTTTTCTGCCTCTATACTTTGGATGAATGCCTACTATGTACCAGACCTTGCCTGAGGTACTGTCCTAGGGAATATAAGAGGAAACTAAGTTCCTTCACCTTTTAAAACTTAAAGCAGAGAGAAAAACAAGTGGACAGATATGTAAGAGAGCTAACTGCAGACAGCAAGACGTGCTACGAAGGAGAGAGAGAGATGACAGGACGAATGAGAGCCGGTGACGGGACAGCAAGGTGGGATCAGGGCCAGCGGCAAACGGAAGGGGCGAGACTCACTGAGAAGCCGTCGTCCTTCAGGTAAGATCAGAAGGGGGAAGGGAGGCAGCCATGGGGAGGGCTGAGAAGCAGTGTTCCAGGCATGGCCTCATTTACTCCCCCCTGGGACCCAATGAAACAAGCATTTTAGAGAAAGAGACACATTTTAGTTAAGAATGCTAAGCATCTAAGATGCTAAATGATTTATCCAAAGGCGCCCACCACTGTACCTTTCAGAGATGAAGCAGGAAGTATGACTCATGACAGCCAGCCTTCTCTTATCATTTCTCAATAACAGAGCACCTACGACCTACCACACAATTCGTGTTACTTTTCCATGTCTGGTTTGCAATAATTACTGTTAAACAGGCTACGGTCTAACAAGAAATGACGCTCATTTTACAAATTTAATAAATGTAATTGTAGTCATCAATTTTGTATAATGCCTGGGAACTACACTATAAAGTAACTACTTGAATGTATAAATGTTGTGTTTATAAACATATTATTTTTCATAAATGGTATAGTTTATGTGATTTACAAAAAAGAAAGCTAAATCGGTAAATTCCTAGTATGCTAGCTAGGACCACTTCCCACCCATTGGTAATATAAGTTCATGTTTTTGAGAACCTTCAAATTATGTATCCAAATATATTTTTAACAACCAGAACACAGATTTTCAAAATTTGTAAACTTTTATTTATCCTCCACCAACCACCCCCCTACAGATATACAAAAAGACACATTCTACCTTTCTCTCACAGTCTAAACTAGTTAGCTACATTCAGGAAAAGGTAGAGAAAAGATGATAGGGTGGGTCCACGACATTTTTGTTGGAAAGATGAGAGCTGCAGAAAACACAATAGCTAAAGTGTTCAACACGTAACACAAAACCAGTAAGTCTGTGTGTGTGTGGTTGGGCAAAAGCACCGGGCTGTAAGCACAGAAGCATTCTCAGGGACAGAGAGGCCCTTAACAACCACCCAAGGAAGGCACTACAAATCTCATTCAGCCTTTGTCTGCGATCTCCATTTATATTTTGGTCAGAACACACTAGTGGAATCTTATTATTCTCTAAGTACCCCCAAGTCATCCTCTTCTCCATCCTCTTGATCACAAGGATTTTAAACTTCCACATTTAGATAACTGCCATTTTGGTTCAAGAGAGTAGATGGGTACATGAAGTGAGGTGTGTGGGTAGAACCTACAGTATTTCTTTAACGGTGTGCTTACTTTCAGTACAATCCAGTGTCAATCAAAGAAGGGTCTCTATGGTGAACTTTAGAGGTTCAGCACCTGCTCCCTCAAACTAGATGAAGCTTTCTGCAGGGCAGTCACTGCTTTAGGGAGAAACTAAACCATTCTGAGACACAGATAACAGATCAACTTTCTAATACGTGAATAATACATACTTCAGTCAGAGTAACCGAGATTTGAGAAGCAGCAATGTGATACCTGGGAAGTGCTCAGGTTACACATTAAGAGAGATCTGGATTCAAATATTGATTGTGATACTTACACCTATGTAAACTTGGGGCAAAATATTTACTTCCTTTGAAGTTCAATTTCCTTATCTGTAAATGTGGAGTAGTACCCTCAATCTTGCTGGGTTATTTCAGTGATGAAACAAGATAATACATGTAAAATATTTAGAAAAGTTTTAACAACAACACCAGGACTAGTTCTAAATACAATGTTTAAGTTGTCAAAATGACTTTCTCATTTTTCTCTTTGGAGAGAAAAGAGTTAACACACCTGGTTTGAGATGATTCACTGTGTTTACTAGCAGAAGGCCCTAGGGAGAGAAAAGGAAGCAGATCTGATCTAATCTCTGTCAAGAGGACAACTGGGCTTTGGAGCAAATACGAGAATGATATTTGCTAAGAGGAGTCTTACTTATTAACAGGATTCCATGGTTAGGAATCGCTTATAGAAAATAAATCCAGCATCAGTAAATTCTTGAAAAATGACTTCCTACAAAAAAATCACATGGGCCAAGAACCCACATCTTTGTTTTCTGTCAGAACACACTGCCCAACCTCCATCACTCACCCCTAACTTTTGAAAATATGTGCCACGCCACAGGCTGATCAGAGGTCAGGTAAGAGAGAACTAGCTCCACAAGAAGTGTCAGTTAACTGGGTTTTAGTTCACTTTGACAGTAGTTTATGGACTATGATCCATATCCATCCAGTTCAGTTCAATATTTACAGATCTTTCAAAGTTAGTACTTTGTGAAGACGTCAAAAGAAAATATTCCTATATAAAAATCTCTAGCAAGATTATTTTGTTTTTATAAAGTTTTCAACAGCTATCACTCAATAATCTAATTTATGAAAAGGAGGTTTTCGAAATAATGTTTCATGGATAGAAACATCCGTGGATTTCCACGTATGATTTGTGATTGCTTCCTCAGATACCCAAGTCCCAAAACCTGTGCAACTATGGAAAACTTATTTTAACATTTGTCTTCATTTTCCAACTGAAACAAAAAGACAAAAAATTCTGCCCCTATTTCTAACTTCACAAGGATACTTTAGAATCTCCTGATGGCAGATTATTATAATTATTCTTAATATGTCAAAGAGCCTAGCACATTACAACAGAAAACGTAATGTGACCTACGGAATGTATAATGAAGATTACTATAACAAATATCCTGCTTTCTACAAAGTTTTCTTACATATATTATTTCATTTAAGTTTCCACAAATAGGCCGTGGGATAGGTATAAGTATCTTCATTTTGCAGAGGAATAAATGAGGCTCAGTAGAGATAACTGGCTAATTCTATATCTTAAACTAAGGAATAAGGAGGAGAAACTGAAAATAATAATATGAACTGAGTAATATCAGAAGATTCAAACAGAGGATTTTGAGCGGTCAAAAACCGTGAAGGGTCTGAAATTTTACTCTACTTACATGCTATAGGATATGAGACTCCCGGGTCAAAGACAAAGGACAGCTTATCACTACAATAGCAGGAGCCGAGCATCAGCATTTGCCCAGATCCTCCAACTTCTAATTCTCAGAGTGATACAAAGGGGCTCAAGTGACACCTGCCCAAGTGGTGGGTGGTATCCAGAACACTGAGGTGAACCATCTACAATGGGTAATACGAATGCCTGTCCTCTGCTCTCGCTGTAGCCAGTATCTCTTTCTACTGGATACTGATCATGTCTGCCTTTTGCTCCAAAGGGAAACACCATCTCCACCTCCAAGGCTGTTGACTATACAAATATTGAAAAGAGAGAACAGAACAAATGCAGTCAGTGCCTGTCCGGGCACGAAGAAATGTGAGCGGCCCATGGAGACATGTTTCTCAACGACAGATTACCTGTTTCACGGTCCCCTTTTATTTGCTGACAGTAATCAAATGTAATAATAAGCAAACACAGGTGGCAGCAAAAAACGAAATGGATCTTGAACCATTCTGCAGGCCCTCAGGCCTCCAGACGTAACTGGTAAACAGGCAACTCTTTTCTGCACGGGGATTTATGAAGGTGTTTAAAATATGATTAATAATTTTATGAGAAGCTGAAGAGTAATCTGAGGACTGTACTCCTGCAATAATGATCATGGAAACTGATTATAAATACAGATGATACAAGCTAAATTAAAATATCAGCTTTTAGATGCCATGACGTGATTGGCATTTTATTCATGCCTCCATTTGATACTTTTTTTTTTTAACCAGAATACGAAAAAATAAAAAAGAAGTTTTAAATGACAGAATTTTCCAGCTAAAAACAACTGTGATCTCTCTTTACTAGCTTGGCTGTTTCTAAAGTATCACACTGAGAGACTACCTTAACTCGCCGTATTTTATATCAGAAGAAATTCTCATTGAATTTGAATGAAACAACCTTGGGTTACCAGAATTAATCTCCATATATGATATGTTCCTTTGACTTTCTATGAGCAAGTAACAAAAGATGCTCTAATTGACTAAAATTCTAAATGCAATGCTGATATAAAATATCCATTAGCAGATTGGTGGCCTATTTATAACTCTGTTAAAAGGGCCAGCATTACCCTAATTCTTAGTGTCAAATGACAAGATTAGTGGATGACTCTTTACAGCTGATGGCACATTAAATAGCTATGATTAGAAGGGGAAAAAACAGAGTCTAGTTGGATTGTTTTACAGAAACTGTCCCACTGGCACATCGTGGCTCTATTAGTTTAAATCCTTATAAATATATTTTTGAAATAATTCCAGAAAACACATAATTTTAAAGTTCTGTGCACTGCCTTAGATGTTCTAAAATGTGAACAAAACCTTAGAGTGAAAGAGTCTCTTTGCCTAAAGTGGCAGAGTTTTGGTGGAGCTGACCAAGAGCCTGACGATGGAGCCCATGCTCAGCCTCGGGCGGCTCCATCATCTCCGTGGTGCCATGAACCTTCATTACAGGTTCATTTCGTTGAATTATGATATTCGGCATTTAAAAGTTTCACTAAAAGGTACCTTCTCTCTGGATACCTGGTCACCACAGAGTCTGTAAAACAACGAGGCACGTCGATTTTGAAAAGTAGTCAATTTTGAGTAAAAGGCAAGAGAAAGCACATACGTAGTAGATGCCTTTTTCCCCACCGGTTACCTACGTAGATGAACATGCAGTCAATAACCTCAGCACGTGGAAAGCACGCAGAAAGTGAAGAAGAGGGACCTCTGGTGAAAAGAAACAGATCCTCTATGCTCCCCAGTGTCACTAGGGGACAACAGACACGTAACCACAGTACAGGAAAAGCAGACGACACAGCCAGGTCAGAAGGCGATGCCATAAAGTCTCAACTGGAAAAAGCACAGCCGCACAACAGTAGCGACCGAAAAACTGCCTGAGCAGGCGGAGGGGCGGTTTCACGGACAAAAGAGAGTATTCGGTGGGATTCCCAATTGTGTGAAAACCACGAGGCAAAGATCATAAAGCTGCATGAAGCTCCAGGATCAGCACATGCACGAAGCGAGTGCATTCTGAGGACAGAGGTAACCTGCACGTTCTCTTCTTCTACGTGTGGTCTCTTCAATTCACAGTTTTTAACTGAAAGTACTAACATATCAGGGACATGTCTTAACCTGTACTTCAGACTGTTTCAGAATACGAGCAACTATGTTCAGCTCTAAGCACCTGAAATATATTCTCTCATTTATGCCCCTCAACGATCCTATGAAGTAAATACCATGACAACCAGCCCCGACGTTATTATAAAGAGATTGAGACACAGGAATACTGAGTATATTTCTCCAAATCATAAAACTAGTGAGTGGTACGGTGGAAGCGTGGCTGCAAAGTCCATGGTTTAATCACTGAAAATACCTCTTGTTTAGGGAATGTTAGAAATAAGAGCCTATCACTGGTCAGGAGTTCATGGAGCTGATCACCGCAGAAAGTTTATTAGCTTGTGTACAGCCTCACTGCATAGATAGATATAAATATACATATTCATACATATACCCTGTACGTGAATTTATTTCACCCGTATCTTTCCAAATATAAAGATGAAGTCAGTTTTTAAGAGCAACAGATGGAATTTGCTTGCGCCCACAAATTTAGGCTTTGCAAGGACTTCATAAAGATGCAAAAGCTTTAAAAAATCCTTGTTCCAGTATGTAAATATCAAGTATTTTTCTTTACAAACTTTTTAATACACCAAGGATGTCTTGCTGTTCCCAAGACACATACATTTGTACATACATATATCCTGCACCTGGCACACTGGAATAATGTCAACTGTGTTTACTTCAGTAATTACCTTCAAACAAACACACGTAGTGATTTTTTCTGAATGTCACCTCCCACATGGCACTTTCCTTGTCTAGCTCAAGCCTTGAGGAAATAAATTAATAAATCAAAACTTGGGGAAACTCTCATCCAGCCCTTGAAGCAGTAAGGGGATCTCGAATTTCGAAGCTTTTCCCAGAGGTATTACATTCTTCTTCTCAAACACTCATAACACTCATAAGAAAAAGGCAGTTAAATCATACAAGGAAATGGCCATTACAAATAACGTGTTACATACCCCAGAAGCCAATAGGAACTTATCATCAAGGTAGAAATAATTTTCTATGTAGACCAAAGACACAGATTTCTGGATGTTTATCAACTACGTGTGTCTGGGCCCTCTCCTAGACATTCTGATTTTAGCTAGCCTTGAGCGTGGCCTGGGCATCCTGGACCCTTTGCAGCCCTCCAGGCATTTCTCACATCCAGCCCTGGTTGATGTCTATTGCTCCTAATCGAATAGCTGTGTGGACATCGGACCTTGTGGCCTAGGGGTCACTAGCTATTGCACTTGGGAGTCGGAGTGCCCCCACTTAAAAGGCTGAGTATCACCACAGTGACATGTTGGTGACACATCTACAAGGCCAGGGGAGGGTCCCACGCAGTTTAACAGCCCATGACGAGAAAGCTGCTGATGAACTGATTTTTCTGAGATCTGTCGGTACTATAATTCATCTCTAACTCTCGATGCCATAATTCCAAACACAGAAAAAATTATGCATTTGGCTGATTATGAAATAACCTGTGATTAGAATATGAACTTCCAAAGACCAAGGTCCCCATCTAGTCACCATGAGACATAGTTTCTATGCTGCACCTTGAACTCCAGCTAAACCAGCTCACATCTAGCATCTGATAACAGTGGCAGACATCTCAATATTATCTCCCAGCAACTTAAAGTATATGCTCTGCTGTGATTGATTTTTGTTTATCAGGACACTCACACTCACTGATCTAATTATTATAGTGCCGCTCTCTGCAGTAAGGACCCCCAAAAATTTATTCCGGAGCCTTTCATTATTCATTACTTTGCTTACCTGTTTGGGCTACTTTCATGGCAGGAAAAGTACTCTAAAAATAATATTTTCCTTTCCAAAATATGCCTGTAAAAATGGAAATCTATGTTTAATGAATTCTTACCATATGTAACTTGGCTCTAAATAGTTAAGACCAATGAAAACATTCTCAGAGTAAAGGGTTGCAAGAGGCACACATTTCAGGATTGTACGGCCACCTCGGTGTTCTGCTTGAAACAGAACTCAACTGTTACATGAAACAACACACCCACAGCTTTCCCTGTGTAGTTATTTCAATGAGCTGTTGAGACCGCAGGTATCAAATAATTCTTTGATTTACTGGGACACACGAAATGCCAATGTGTGATTCTTAAAGTGTATTAGATCATTATTAATTGAAACATTTAACTAATTAAATGTAAAATTACCTGTGGCTAGTGGACATTAGAGGCTCAGTGAATTTTAAATAACTTAGTACCATGCTTTAGGAAAAAATTGTGGGTTGATTAGTTTCCATACAAAACAGGTTTGTGATGAGGAAATTAAAAGAAGAAATGTTTGTTTAATGCACAAAAACATTAAAACATGGAAAGAAAAAGACTATTTTTCCAAAGTACCAATGCACTAAATGTCCGATGTAGTCTATTTAGCCTACTTATAGCTAGTATATAAATTTATTTTTAAATATTTCTTGAATACGTGTTTTCTCTCAAGAGTCTTAATACAAAAATATCCCTTTGAACTTAATTACATCTACCAGCAAGGCAGCATTTTGTGACGTACTGAGGTGGTAGAGTGAGTCTGTGTAATGCAGGTGTGTGTCCTGATGGTGAGCCAGCTGAATATGTGGATGATAAAAGATATATGCACCCCTGTGTGCATTGTAGCATTATTTACAATAGCCAAAATATGAAAGCAATCTAGATGTCCACTGACAGATGAATGGATAAAGATATGGTAAATATGTATAATGGAATATTACTTGGCCATAAAAAGAATGAAATCTTGCCATTTGTGACAACGTGGATAGACCTAGAGGGTATTATGCTAAGTGAAATAAGTCAGACAAAGACCAATACCATAGAATTTCACTTATATGTGGAATCTAAAACACATACACACACACAAACAAAATAAAACAGAACAAATGAACAAACAAGAGAGAGAGATACAGAGAACAAAATGACGGTTGTGGAAAGGAAGGGTGGCGGTGTGGGGAGAGGAGAAGGCGGCGAAGGGGGCTGAGAGGTGCAGACTCCCATCTATAACAAACGAGTCACGGGTATGTAGTGCACAGCACACAGAACAGTCAATGATCTCGCATAACTCTGTTCGGTGACGCATGGTTACCAGACTCATCGCGGTGATCCCATCGGAAGGTGTATAAATGTTGAATCGCTGTGCTGCACATCTGGAACTAATATATTTCTCTCAACAATAGTTAAACTATAAAGGATCCCCCCAGCGACAGCGCTGAGCAGGGACTGAAGGAATGTGAGAGGAGCAGCCGGAAGCCATGAGACAATCGCAGTGACTCCGCCAGGTGATGCCACGAGACAGGAAAACAGGGAAAACGTCCGCACTGATATAAATTTGAGATATAAAGCGTTTTCGAGGATAATTTTGATTATATCTTACTTTCAGTTTTAACTGAAATTAGTATGTAATCCCACATAAGATGCCACTCCCTTATATCTTGTATTGTTTATAAAATACACCTTAACCAATGTTGTAATCACTCAATTCAATTAGAGGATGTTAGAATTAGTAGTCTGACTGCTTTAATTTAGTATTTTTATATAGAAAATAAACATTTTCTACCAACTATAACAAAAGAATTTTGAAAACCATCTTAGTTGAGCTTGGCTATGGACCTCGTCCATCGGGGGGTCAAAACCAGGTAAAACTTACCAGCATGAGTAATTCTGGTTCCACGGCAGGAGGTCTCCTCAGTGATTTACATGAAATACGAATCTGGATCAATCTTAAGAGCCAACAAGCCCGATCTGGCAATGCCTCTGCACAGTAATATTTGGAAATTATCCTGTTAACTTGATCAACAGAGACTCTGGAGGCAAATAACCCAGGCTCAAAGGCAGCATTGTTTAAAGAATATCAATTCCATTTTGAACGTAAGGTTCCTTTATTATTTGTTAATGGTCTATTACAATGTTTCCTCATTGCTGGTTGGAGGGGAAAATCTACCTTATCTGCACTAAAATAAGGAACAAATTGTTTAGTGTTGATTAAAACTGCTGTACACAACTCCCCCCACTCCCAGAAACTGAAACAGGAGTGAGAACCCCGAATCACGCTCAAATTCCAAATGAGGTTGATTCTTGAGGGAGAAAGAGGAAAAAGGAGAATTCTTTTCTTTTAATAGTATGCTTATTATACAAAGTTGTTAAGTAATTGAATGAAACAAGACCACCCAATTATTATTTCACATGAAAAATAACATGCCTATCTTGCCAAGCAACCTCAGAAAACATCTCATTCCTTGACGAAGTAGAGAGATGTTCGAACAACATTCAACAAAATATCAGAAATCTAGGCTATGCTCTTAAAAGGTCATTTGTGTTTTGAGGAAACATTAAGAAAACACTGATAAACAACAAAATGGACAACATTCCAAATGGCAAAACTGGATCTAGAGGTCTTTTACTTTTCCTCACAGTTCAGAACAGAATATGAAATGAAAATATTACTATTTTAGAAAATTTTTATATTTGCCAGTGATTCAAAGTAATGAAAAGGCTAAATCTGGCCACCTGGCAGATCTTGCTTTTATTAGAGTATTCTGGTTTGGTAAATTGGAATTCTAGGCAGTTTATCTTCAATGCAATAATACCAGGTTATATGGAAAAAATAATAAAAAGCAGTGTTTCTCCTTTCCTGTGGGCAATTTACTTTTGGGGGCTGAGTAAGTTGCTCCCCATGAATTATGCAGTTCCCACTGTCTTCTTAGGCTAATGGGTTCTGGGAACCACAGGCAAGTGTATTTCCTCTGGGATAAGGGAAAGGGCAGAATATGTTTTAGCCATAATGACTTCACACAACCTAAAATGCATGGCCATTTAATTACTGTAAAGTATGTTTGAAAAGGAAAAATACAATAGAGTTTTAGGAGATACGATTTCTCACAAACCATAAACTCAGTGTGCAAAACGAGATATATATTTTTTTCCTATAATTCAACTTAATTTCTACCTCAGCCTGCATGTCCCCTGAGAGAAAACTCTCTAGGCACAATCAGATAAACAGGTGTGCTGGGGGTCAGTGGAGTGCATCCACTTCCTAGTTTTGACCTGTGCTGGTCTGCCATCACTGAGGCGTGCGATCATCCATCGAGCCATGTTCAGTCACCCCGCCACAGCTGTGCTCGTCTCCATGACCGTCATTCGGTCTGCACTCTCCCAGGCAGGGATCCAGGAGCCGGTCTGTCCACCATCTGGGCTGCAGCCTGCACCACCCATACTACCATCTGTGCCTGCGCCATGCCTGTGAGGTTGCTGCAGGCCACTAGCTCTCAGCATCATGTCCATGCCTCCAAGGGCCACGTGGGAAAATGTTTAAGTGCTTTCTGTCCCCACTGGAGTGCTCGAAGGCTGCCTTCAGGCCCATCTGCCTAGCCACCCCACACACTTGTCTCTGTTCTCCCCACCGCCTGGAGTGGCACAAGTCTTTTTCTGCCATGCTTACAGTTTCCTAGGCAACCACGGCACGATGTAAGCTAACACTCTTCTTTTCTCAGTGCCCATGACCTGAAGAGGTCAGTCATCTTCTCCCAAGGGTTTGGAGGTGAACCCATACTAGCATCTACCTGTCTCATTTAGTGGCCAAACTTTCCTCAGTTTACTGTTAATTTAGAGACCCTTCTCTGATCCCACTCAGCCATCTTCTTCTTCCCATATCTTTCCTTTCTGGTATCTGGTTATAGGCTTTAGAAGTGAAAGGCTAATGTTGTAACATCAAATTCAACAGTTTCTCCGAAGACCTTCCCCTCCTCTCAACTAGGACATTGATGGCCTTAACTCTATTGCCCAAATGAAGTAAGATCAATGGATTTAGGAGAACCAAAACATTTAATACTTATATATTATACATCATGATTCTGCTGCAGAGATGATTTCTCTATCAATATATTTTGTCAAATATTATTTTCAGTCCAACCTATTCATTCATTCATTCAACAAACATATATACCCACTAAGTGCCAGAAAATGTGTTGGCTTTAGGGATGATAAAAACAAGTACAGCATCTCGTCTTTGTGGGTCTTAAATAATCAAATAACCACAAAAATAAAGATCGAATGTTATTGTGAGGAATGCTATGCAGGTGATTCTAACACCATGTTGGACTTAGAAGATTTCTAGCACAATGTTATGAGAACCGAAGAATGAAGAGAGTTAACCTGGTGAGGAGGGAAGGGGAGGGGAGGGGAGGGGACAGCGTTCCTGGCAGAGGGAGTCCTGCGTCATAAGAAAAGGGGCAGAGAGCTGAGGGGGAGGGGGAGCAAGATGGGGCTGGAGAAGAGGAAGCCTCCGGAAGGTTTTCATCCAGCGGACTGTCATGATCGGGTTTTCATTCTGGTTCTTAGAAAACTTCTGGCCACGTGTGGAAAGACTGAATAGAGAATGAGCTCCTTGCCAGCTCTGTTTCCTCATTTCTAAAATGAGGACAATGATATAAAGTGTTTGTTATGAGAATTAAATAAAATAATGCATGCAAAGTACTTGGCATAATGCCTGACACAGAGTAAATATTCCATAAATGTTGTTATTATTATGACCAACAAAGAATCTTATACGATGAAAATCTAGATTATCACAGTGCATTAAGAAGAAAGATAATGAGCTGTGTAGCCAAATATGCATATTTATAATTATGGTTTTTGATTTATTGTCCATGAGTTTCAGATTTCATCCGAAACTTCATTTCCTCAGACAGAAACGGGGCTAATTACACGTCCTACAGTACTACTATGAAATACAACACTGTATGGGAAAATGCCTAGCATGGGGCCTAACACAGTTATTTTCAAGAAAGATTTTCTTCCCCTCTCCCTTTTCAGAAGAAATTAACTCGTTAGCATCTATCCGATACATTTAGGACATTGTCATGTATGAGCCTTGGTAAATTTATATTTGCCAGTGATTCAAAGTAATGAAAAGGCTAAATCTGGCCACCTGCTTGATTATACTTCTTGAGATTATTTGCCTAAAACCACTAATTACAACTCCCAAAGTACCTGACTTAATATTAGTTTATATGTTTAGAAAATAGGTCTCATTATTAAGAAGAAAGAGGAAAAAAAGGGGAAATAAAGTGAGTTATCTCATTTTCAGCACACAGACATCCGTCCTAAGCGGAATGAGATGTGGAAAGGATCAAAAAAAATGACTCAAGCTTTCCCTCTAACAATTTAACTTCCGGTGACGGATACAAAGGCAGGCTCCTTACAGCAAGTTTTGACACGCGGCTTTTTAAATTTACACTTCTCTAGAAAAATTGTTTAGAGGATAATTTACTAATGTTTTCCAAGCACTACCTACTTCGATTTTGCCAGTTTTATGGCCAAAAGGTGCCTTTTCCAGAAAACAGGATGAATACTTAAAATTTTTAACAACGAACACACTTTCCTGAAAGAGACACCATAATTGAACAAATGGGAATAAATGTAGTCATTTCCATGGCCTTTCCAGTCGGCCTTACCCTGTAAAGCATAAATTAGAGTGGCAGACGAGCTGTGAGTTCTCCTCGTCGGTGTTAAAAGGTGAGCTGCCAGCAAGCAAACCAGACAGGGGCGGCGTGGCTTTCACAGGTCTGTGGGCCAATGCTGAGTGTAATTCGGAAGGAAAAGGTCACTCACCCGATCACTCAGCCATTTGCCCACAAATCTCAGAGGCTGCTTAGATTTCATGTTAGCTCTGAGAATGTGGGTCGGTGCCAGCATTCACAGCTTTACAATTGGGGCAGAAGACATTAGAGATCGTCTAATTCAGACACTTGTTTTATAAGTGACAACACAAAAGCGTTTGCCCAAAGACTCGCGTCTAATTTGAGAAAAATTTAACACTAAAATCTAGATGACAGGCCTCCACCAAAACAATTCACTAAGCTCAAGTGAGATAGATAATATTTTCTTGCCTACCATATACCACATTCTCTAATCTTTAGGACAAGCTCCAACGTCAAGCATTACCATTACTTTATCTTCAGATCTAGATAAATTTTGTTAAAAAATATTCTGCTTTTTCTGAAATGGAGATGCACCTCACAATTGTTAAGCAAGTTTAACACAGTGTCCATATTTCTGTGCTATTCATCAGTCAATGGTGCATCTAGAAAGCACTAAAGTCCAAGAGTCAAGGAAATAGATCACTTCTTTTTCACAGATAGGAAAACTAAGGTTCAGGGGCGCCATAAAACTTATCCAAGTTCGCACATGAGTATGTGATGTGAATGAGGCCAGAAAACACATGCATTAGACCCCGAAGCCCTGAGATGCTCCACTTCCCTCAACCGGCCTGCGAGCTCTCGTCAGTGACAGAGGCCATGTCACCATTAGCACATTGGTCTGTTGCTTGCCCTGGACCCACCCCCACCCGCTCTGTCCTCGAAGGATGTTTCTTTGAACAGCTACTCTTCCACTGTGCAGCAGTCATGTACTTGGGGTGACATAAGCCAGAGAATGCACTTTCATTCATTTGCTCACAGTGGTTGCTTCATAAACGAGCAAAAGCCAGTCGAACAGGGTGGATTCCCCCGGACACAGTGACAGGTCCAGGTTGGAACGACCGGAGTAAAGATCAAGGATTTTGTTACAGGAGCGTGGGAAGCAAATGTCTTTCTCTTCAGCTCTGCTGATATCACAACTCCAACATCTCAGTGGCTTTTAATAAGAAACAACGACTCCATGTTCCTGCTCGCTCTGTGATGGGGGCTGCGGGACGGCCACGGCTGCCACCGCTATCTACACAGGCTAAGGACTGTCTGTGTTCCAGACACGCCGCTCTCAGGGCACAAAGAAGCAAGAGCCAAACACACAAAGAACCTTTAACCTCCACCAGAAGTCGGGAAATGTGCCTCTCACTGGCCAAAGTGGAGTCACAGCCATGCTCATTCTCAACAGAGAAGTGGGGGACACTGCCACCTGACAGGGAACTGGGGATAATGTCCACTCTCAGAGGGAAGCATGAGACAAATCCTTAGGGACAAAAGTGTGCTCCACAGAGGGGAGAAGCGAACTCCTATTCCCCAGGACAGACTGACTCGTGTCCCCAAACTATTTCCCTTTTCCCCTCAAAGAGCCGATTACCCTTCCCCGCCTCCTCAGGGCTGGATGAGTCACCTGCCCACGCTCAGGTGGGTCTGGCCTGTACACGCTCTCACGTATGACCCTCCATTCTTCCTCCTCCAAGGACCTAGAGGGTACGGGGGTGCGGAGCCACAGCCAGAAGGAACCAGTCTCTGAGTCACTGCTTGAAATGGTGCCTGAGAGAGAGCCCATGCCAGACCATCAAGCAGGTGACAAGCAAGTTTACATTGCGTTTGGTCACTGTGACTGTCATTGTTTTTCTCGGAGGTTAGCCCATTCTGGCTTCACTCAGTGCCTCAATCTGAAGACCTCTTCTCTTTTCATTTTCGCATCGATTTTAAGAAACTGACGTTTTATCTATATGTGAGCTGCCCTAACTTACATCATTTTTCTTCTTATTCACTCTATTTAAGTTACTAGACCACTCAAAGAAAAACTGCCAGATTCAGGGAGAATGCTGGCCACATGCTCAGGCGACTCATAAGATCCAACACATCCATGTGCCACCAAGATTCCACCCAGACTGACATCAGCCCCTTTCCCTAGGACCCTGGGGGGAATGGAGCCCATTTTCTACCTACTTTAAAGGCTTGTTTATTGAAGAACTGAGCTGGGTTCTCAGGCCAGGTCTATTCCAGAAACTCATTTTTCATTTCATAAGACCAGGAGACGCACCAGCAAGTCATCCCATGAGGCCATGGCGCACACTCCTATGAGCCCTCTCTGCAGCTGCTTGCACACTTTGAGTTAAGCCATAAATGAGGGTGAGAGGAAGCACTTACTTCTTCCTCCATCCCCTGAACCCCTGAGGTGGCATGATTAGCTTCAGAGCAGGTAAAGTAGCATCTCTCACAGCTGTCATGAGCTGATGTTTGTAAAGCACTGGGAAGAGGAGCGAGCTCACAGTAAATGCTGTAACAGGCGCTGAGTAATTTTTTTTAATTATCCTCATTTTAGAATTACAGAATCCAAAGCTCGGATAAAATATTTTGTCCAAGATCACATGGCTACTGCCTGACACAACCGGAACTGAAAGTGGGGTCGCTTGACGCTTTCCCCTCTGTGCCCTGCATCTTCTCTTTTCGAGCAAATACATCAGACTTACAAACCAAGGTGCTATAGTTTCAGGATCAAGACGATAATCCTCCCAGTTAGCAAAGTCCACCTGGCTTGAGGCAGATCCAGCACTAAAACCCCTCGTCATCGGACTGACATGTTTTCAGTCTCGTTGACAGAGCCTGGCAGATCCATCTGTGTTTGTACGGAGATGACGCCTGACTCGCCCTGGCTGTCCCACCAGGTCGCCCTGGGTGAGGCGAGGAAGCCCTGAATGAACCACGTAATGAAATAAAACCCACTGGAAGCAAAGTATGTAAAACAAAGCGCCGGCCTCGGCTCTGCTCCAGGGAGCGCGCTGATGAGGGTGCCCACGGGAGAGGCCCGTCTTCGCCCGCAGTTCTCTTCTGGGAAATTTGTTTTGCCTCTCGAGGCTCATAAGTATGTTTCAAAACGAGAAAGTATATCCATTCTTTTTAATGTAAGGCGTCTGTTCCCCAAGCGTTTTCCTTCGAGAATAATAAACTTCCTATTGGAAATTAAGACTTGGCGTTGAGGCTTCTCGGTTTGCTAGGGAGAGAAATACGCCGTGGAAGTAGGTACTAGAGCCGAGCGAAATCCCGCCGGAGCCCAGGGATTAACAAAACCAAGCCTCGCCTAAAGGAAATCAGGCAATCGGTCCAATGAGGAACGACAAAGAAGTCCTCTCTGGCTTTTCCTGGCCCCTCTTGTCGAATATCCTCAAGAATCCACGTCAGTGGAGGAGCTGCTCAGCATCTTTCTACCGCCTGAAAGAAGACTGGGTCTTACTTACCCAGCCCCGTCTCCGTCCACTTATCTCTTCACCTGCAAACTTCCTCCCAAATTAGGTCTGGGGTGTGGGGAAAGCCTGTGATGCCCAGGGACTCTCCTCCTTGTCACCCTCGTTGTCAGCTGACAGTGAGGGTTTTCGCCACCCACGATGCCCGCACCCCACTGGTGTCTTGACAGCCTGGTCAACAACATCTCCTCCCTGTAAACTCCAGAAGGACAGGGCAACATCTATCTGGCATGTCACACGCAAAAGGCTCTTTATACATATTTATAGAATAGATTAAAATTCAGTTAGTCAGTGGGATATTATCTTCCCCAAAATGCTTAAAATGTGAATGTCGAGCCATGCCATTTAACTCAGGGCTCATGAATTCCAAGAGAGAGTTCCAACAAAGCAAAGGCTTTTGGAAATAGTGACTCACCTCAACATGCATTTTGGCAATTTGAAGAGCTCACTCAAAATCTGGGAATCAAAAGAGCTGGATATAACTTAACATTTGCTTATAAAAGACATAAGAAATGAAGAAAGAAAGAAAAAAAGATGTACCTGCTTTTAAAACTGGTTGTAGTGCCAAGGGCAGTGGGCGGCTCTGTTGTTTTTACAAGACTTTACTTTCTGGTTTAGAGTGTTCAAAATGCAAAAATCAGACTCATATTTAAATATGTGGCCAGTCATTTTGCCTGGTTTCCTTCCATTGTTTTGTACATCCAAGACGATCAATCAAACAATACAATAAAACATCTGATGAGAGGGCAAGAAATAACCTTTCATGACAACGTCTCGGCCGCATATGATTTGTTTCCTGAAATTGGGGTCCTAAGTGACAATTCTGTTTTTGACCCTGTATTCACTTGAGGTTTTATGCATCCGCTTGTAATGAGTTGCC
>NW_011888841.1:3897376-3915123 GCF_000151845.1 Pteropus vampyrus
GAGGAGCTGCTCAGCATCTTTCTACCGCCTGAAAGAAGACTGGGTCTTACTTACCCAGCCCCGTCTCCGTCCACTTATCTCTTCACCTGCAAACTTCCTCCCAAATTAGGTCTGGGGTGTGGGGAAAGCCTGTGATGCCCAGGGACTCTCCTCCTTGTCACCCTCGTTGTCAGCTGACAGTGAGGGTTTTCGCCACCCACGATGCCCGCACCCCACTGGTGTCTTGACAGCCTGGTCAACAACATCTCCTCCCTGTAAACTCCAGAAGGACAGGGCAACATCTATCTGGCATGTCACACGCAAAAGGCTCTTTATACATATTTATAGAATAGATTAAAATTCAGTTAGTCAGTGGGATATTATCTTCCCCAAAATGCTTAAAATGTGAATGTCGAGCCATGCCATTTAACTCAGGGCTCATGAATTCCAAGAGAGAGTTCCAACAAAGCAAAGGCTTTTGGAAATAGTGACTCACCTCAACATGCATTTTGGCAATTTGAAGAGCTCACTCAAAATCTGGGAATCAAAAGAGCTGGATATAACTTAACATTTGCTTATAAAAGACATAAGAAATGAAGAAAGAAAGAAAAAAAGATGTACCTGCTTTTAAAACTGGTTGTAGTGCCAAGGGCAGTGGGCGGCTCTGTTGTTTTTACAAGACTTTACTTTCTGGTTTAGAGTGTTCAAAATGCAAAAATCAGACTCATATTTAAATATGTGGCCAGTCATTTTGCCTGGTTTCCTTCCATTGTTTTGTACATCCAAGACGATCAATCAAACAATACAATAAAACATCTGATGAGAGGGCAAGAAATAACCTTTCATGACAACGTCTCGGCCGCATATGATTTGTTTCCTGAAATTGGGGTCCTAAGTGACAATTCTGTTTTTGACCCTGTATTCACTTGAGGTTTTATGCATCCGCTTGTAATGAGTTGCCCAGCCTCGGTCTTGGTCCCTTCTGCTCTGTGACATGTCATTATCTCTTCCTTGCTTCTTTTCTGTTGTTCCAGGCTATGATTTGCCAGGGCTTGTCCTTGTAAACCACTCCACTGTTATCGGACACAGATAGCTTTTATTCCAGGTATTTTCTCCCCACAATTCTGCTTCCCACCAACCAGAGAAAATGCCACCTGAAATATTCGGGCCTATGTTCTCTTCCAACGTGGAAAAGAATATTTGTAGCCAGATTCACTAAATAAATCCAGGGGAAAAAAAATCCTTAAAAAGGTATGAAAATGTTCTGTAATATATTAGGTTTTCTAAATTGGTAAATATGGAGACTATTTAATTTCTGGATACAATGAAATGAGTAATCTCCATTTGCCCACAGTGACAAGGATGGGACTCTCCTACTGTAATAATCTACTCAACTGAAAACTGCCGTAAATGCTAAACGGGTTAAAATTTTTTACATAATACGACTGTTTTTAAAAACAAATAATTTCCGAACAGGACTGAACATAAGTTGATCTAGAAGTCACTCAAGTGTCCTGAATTCTCTCAAGTAGCTAGCTACTGTGAATATCAACAGTCCTTACACTAAAACACAAAATGCATTTTTTCAGTCGGGGCTTTTTGCTTTTTGAGATCCAAAGAAATGGGAGTTGACTGAAAACTTAACCTAGACCTTGTCACATCCCACCCGGACTGCACTGACAGCTACCTAATCAATTCATGGAACCGCGGGCTTCCTCTGCGGTGTGACTTGTCTTCTTCAAGTAATGTCTCCTGAGTCCGTAACTCCCGATGGCCTCTGGTTTATATCACATCAGGTCCTGTCCTCTTTGCTTTGTTTTTAAGACCTTCCAAGGTTGAGTCCCTTCTCCACGAACTTACTGTCCAGCCCCACTCCAATGACAGTCTAGTTTGTCACATCACAGTTAAGTGTGCGTTTTCTAATGTCGCTCACTGTAATTTCTTGTAAAGGAAATAGACTCCCAAAGCAGCTCCCTCCTACCTATATTATTAATTCTTAAAAACAGGACATGTCACATGTTTATTCTCTCCATAGCACCAGATGCATTAGTCAACAAGGAAGAAAGGAGAGAAAACTACTTTCCTTTGTCATTCAGGCCTTTACAGGCCCATTAAAGAAGGGAAACATGCAAAGTATATAGCACCATCCTGTGCATAATGAGGGCCTGATAAATGTCTATTACGACTGCTGTGTTATTTAATCCTCCCACCCACTTGTGAGGAGGGCTGATGAGGTTAGTGGAGCTCTGAATGAGTGTCCACCATTGAACCAGAAGTCTTCCCAGCAGGTGACAGCAGCATAGCTCAAATTGGTTTAAATAAGAGATTTCAATACTTCAAATAACAGAGTCTAAAAGTGTGGTGACTCCAGGACTGGTGAACCCAGTGGCTCGATAATGCCGTCAAGGACCAGGCCTCGTCACCTTCCCCCCCGCCCCGTGCCTTTTTCAGTGGGTTAACTCCATCCTCAGGCTACGACCTCCCATAAACCAAAAGCATCCACAGGGATTCCAGCCCGACATCCAGACACAGCAGCATTCGCAAGCAAACGGGCGCTTCTCAACAGACAGAGACCTCACCGGAAACGCCGGGGCGGGCGGGCTTCCTGCTGCATCGCCAACGCCTCAGATCACTCCCGCAAGAAAAAGGGGGCCGTGATGGTTGGCCTGAGCCCAAGAGTACCCACCACTCTGGGGCTGGGGATTAAGCGAATGTCCTCCAAAGGGTGTGGATAAGGGAAAATATGTGAACAAAATCACGGTTCTGTTAGAACGGAGGGAGCGGGGCTGAGTGAACGGATACTGGGGAGAGACCAGCAGGGCTCGCTGCCGCTGTGTTGTCTCAAAGTAGCAAATATTAAGCTAATACTGACTGAACATATAAATATCTATGGTTATTACAAAAAGAAAGAAGGGAGGGAAGAATGAGGGGTGCAGGGACAGTGACCAGGGGAGAAAGCCCAACGGAAGGGCAGTTCGAGTTGTGTCGGCTGAAGCCTGTGCTACCCCCACAGGCTACAAAAGAAGTTTCTGAATGTCCCGAGCTCGGGAGCAGGGGCTGTGCACACTACGCAGGCTTTCAGGGACAGAAGTGACTTAAGTCCCAACAGTGCACCGAGGGCAACCACATTCGAGACAGGCGACCATCGACCCTCGGGAGCTGAGGCCTTCGGACCTAAGGGCTCAACAGGGCGCAGACTCAGCGACTCCGCAGGAGGCAGTGTCTTCTGCACTGCAAAGCGGCAAAAGGGGATGAAATGCAACTAATTTCTTTAAGAGAAAAAGGAAAAGTTGTTTTCTGCAACAAGGGAGAAAGATAATCTCCTTAAAGAAGGCTGGCCAAGTGGGTACAGTGGTACTGCTTCAACTCCTTTAACGTACCCTGTGTTTTGCAGAGTGCTAGAACTCCAAGTGACCAGGCTACCTTAAACAGTCACCCTCACGGAGCACAGATGACTCAGAACGTTGAAATTCGCAGATTTGTGCAGGCTGCAGATTCAAGGGTTACATAAAGAGGGCCCATGGGTGCAGAATGGCCTGGGAGATCCCCTTTCCAAACGAGTTCCTGCATACGAAGCCAGGCCATCCTCTTTCTAAATATGATTCTGGATTATTCGAAAACATATAACCTGACTTACATCCTAAAAGGGGAACTGTGTCTCTGATGTTATCGACTGTGCTAGGGAGGCAAACGTGGGGACCGGAGAATATGAAGGTGATGGCACCATCCCAAGGCACCACATACGATACGTATTATGGGGGATCCCAGCTCTACCACTTATTAGCTGCATCGCACTGTGAAACTAAGATAATACTACTAATCACCCCTTAGGACTCAGGGGAGAATTGTAGAAGATTTAAAACACTTAGTGCCTGATGTTCATAATCGGTATCCAATCAATGTTAGACGTTGTTATCATATTGACAATTAAAAGTCAAGTCGTAAGCTTCCAACACAGTAAGGTTTCCTCGGAACGTTTTGTTTCCTCTGTTCAGTGAGAGGTAGAAGGAAAGAGCAATAAGTTGGGTGTTAAGTCGGTCAAGATGGCTACTTCCCAGCCCTTCTCAAGAACGACAGGGAAGCTGAGGAGCGTGGGGCAGCAGACAAAATGGGGCTCCAGAGGGACACTGCTCTGCCTGCTCCCCAGGAGACCTGGACAATGCTCCCGGAGGCAGAGATGATCCGGTTCACCTGGAGTCTCTACACCCCTGCAGCTGCAAACAGCGTGGGAAGCAACTGGAGACGGAACACCCCAGGCAGCACGCATCTCCAGAGACAATTCACGGCTACGTTTCTGCTGAACATTTTTAAAACAGTGACAACACCTGACGTGTCCATCCAGGAAACCTGTTCACCACTGCCGGAGTTTTGTTAAGGGAGAAAGCTCGTTTTGTTACCAGCCAAGCTGTCTTGGTCTGGGAAGGGACCTGGTGCACCGCAGTCTCCTGGGGAAACACAGATGGTCTCAAGGAGACGTGGTGACATAAATGGGACATGGCAATCCATTCTAATGCAACCTGAGTTCAGGCACGGAGGCACTTAGTGATATCCCCAAACGCGTTCCCACGGTACCTCTTCTGCCACATTGGGGACAGCCCTTGACCCATGCAAAGTGAATTTCTGGGCATTAACCTGGGAATTCCACAGGTCTTGAAGATGCACATGTAAATTATACACCAAGAACATCCCAGGATTACTATAAGCAATGTTAGTAATTATGGGTTTATGCAGATTTGGCAGCATCTAGTGACATGGCTGTGTCTACACAGAGCTAGTGAACTGAATCAGTGCTGCCACTTACAGTTTTTAAATCTGAGGCAATATTTTCAATTAACTCCATTACTGCCCACAGAAAATTTTAATTCACGTTTTAATCTTCTGTCTCTAACCAGTTCATTAACTAGTGTTTCCATTACATCCTTTAGCAAAATATGTCTCAGTCAGCTTGGGCTGCATTAATAAAGCCCCACAGACCGGGTGGCTCAGGCACCCAGAATTCATCGCCCACAGTTCCAGAGGCTGGAAACTGAGATCAGGGCCAGCATGCTGGGGTTCTGGTGACGGCCCTCTTCTTGACTTGTGGATGACCACCCTCCTGTGATATCGTCACATGGCAGGGAGAGAAGGGTCTCTCTCCCTCTTCTTATAAGGCCACTAACCCCTCCATGAGGGCACCGCCCTCAAGACCTCCTCTAATCCTAATTATCTCCTGAGTCTCCACCTCCAATACCATCTCATCTGGGGTGAGGGCATCCACATGTGAACTGGGGGTGGGGGCACAAACATTCAGTCCAGAACAAATGCATATGTCAATGTGGCCTAAAAAATATATAATTTTGAGTCACATTACTGAATGCCCACATGCCTGCTTTTGTGTCCAGATATTTGCATATAAATGTTGCTAAACACTCCCAGAGTTGGAGGGGAAAAATCAAATCACTTTTCTTCGATTTGTTTTTATCGTGCAATGACTGCATGGATACGAATGTTTCCTATTACTGGTTTACGGGATTTTCTTTCTATGTGCAGTTTCCTACTTCTGCTATAGTCATCTTGCTGAGAACCACACAATGACTTGTTGTTGAAATAAAATACAGAGAAAATTACACACGTCATAAGTATAGAGATTAATGGATTTTCACAAACCAAACCCAACTCAGTAACCAGAGCACAGGTCAACAAAATAAAACAGCAGAACAGAACTGACCCCCGCACCCCGCCCTGCCAGCCCCATATTCTTTCTCAGCTTCCTCTCAAGAGTAACCACTATCCCCAAGTCCAACACCATTAATTAATTTTGCCTATTTTGGGTATTTAATTTAAAGAAATTTATAATATTTATTTTTGCACCTGGCTTTTTCCCCCTCAATATAGTTGAGATCTTTTACTGTAATTGTGTGTTGCAACAGTTTATTCACAATGATGTAGAATATTTCACTGTATGAAGGTATCAGAAATTATATACCCATTTTCCTGTTAATAGGCATTTGGGTAATTTTCAGTTTGAACGGTGCTATGAACATAACATGTCTTCTGGTGAACACACACACCTTCTCGAGTATCTACTTCTAAGGAAAACTACGGGGTTGTGGGTTCGCATGGGTTCAGCAGCAGGAGAGGCCACCAAACGATTTTCCAATGTGATTACAGAAATTCACAGCTGCGTGTGAGTATCCGTCCACATCCTCGCTGGCACATGAGAGTATCTTTCTTCCCCATTCTGTTGAAAATGTCGTATTCTCTCATTGCAGTTTTAATCGGCACTTTCCGGGGAACTAATAAAGTTGTGTGGCTTTTCATCTGTTTACTGGCCATTTGCAATAGCCACTGACGTGACCCAAACCCAAAGCTGGACTCCTGGGGTCCTGAAAGGGGAGCGGAAACGTGCGTGTTCCCACACACGATTCACGCGCCCGTCACACTCTCTCTTGCACATTCTTGATCCCACCCTATCGCCCTCCAAGTTCTCAATAACTCTCTATTCGTTCTCTACGATGTCTTGGACCATCAGGCATTACGAATAAATGAAAGCTCTCTGTACTTTTCAGGTCACAAAATACCTACTGATGGACCCCAGAGGCTCTCTTAAATCTCTGGCATTTTCCCAACGTAAAAGCGCATCATGTGAAAAGGAGCACAGATTTGGAATTCGCTGTATTAAATAAGTACAGTTGCTTTCCATGCATCTGTGATGATATTTACTGCCAGAGTAGCTTATGTACTGGATCTATTTCAATTGTTTATTCAGTTTTATTCGCCTATAAAATGAGTATTATGATATACTCAGTGTGACTATTCACAAGGCTGGTAGGAGGTACAGTTAATTAACATTTGCCGAAAGCTTTAAAATTCTTAGCTAAAGATATTTCATGGTTCCAAAATCCCTTTATTTTATTCTATAATTGTAGAGTGGTCTAGTTTGTCTGTTTGCACAGAAAAATGAAAGAACATAAAGAACAGAAGCACATAAAAGACATCATGAACGCTGCAAACTTTGGAAGCATTCAGTTTTCAGATTTTAGAGACAGACATTCTTTAAAGCAAATTCTGTTCTCCTACCAAATCTCTGTTTCTTCAAGATGCAAATTGATGGAGTGTTTCTAGCTTTTGCAACCATCTAAGTCTTCAGAAAGCTTTGCAAAGCTACATCCAGCAGGCAATGACTGTGGCTGCAATATGGGCCCTCGGGAGCAGCCACTATCAATGCGTGTGACACGGAAGCCTGGTTCCATGGCACAGTCATAGGTGCCAGATGGAAAGATCTTTTTTTGCTGCGGGAATTCTCCGTTTTTAACACATTAACGTGCAGTGTGATTCTTCATAAAGGGGAACAAGAGACACGCAGCACTTCCCAGTGAGACTGGAGAACGAAGCTCTCGTTCCCGGGAGACTCTCACAGGAGAAGAGATCTGTGCCGCATCCTTGGGAAACACTGTTTTAAGCAATTATTCTAAAACCAAACTCACTGTAGTGTCTGCCTCCCTGCTGTTATATTTCTCTTTCACACTCAGCTGGAACATTTAATCACAAAGACAAACTTAACTCTACACTTAGCTCTAGATACAGAGAGGCCGAAAAGGGCTCAACATCAACCCCTCTCTCTGGCATTCCTGAGCTCCAGTCGTGGTTGTGAGGCCTCTGCCAAATCACTGAGCCCAAAGCCAGCTCTAGGAACGGTTTCCCATCATGCTCTCTTGGACCTGGCTCCAAAGAACAGCTTTCTACAGAACTGGAAACACTTTCTTCCCAGCCCCATGCCTTGGCCAAGAGACAAACTCTGAATCCTAGCTCTTAGTCCTACCTGTAAGAATGGCTGTTATCGAAAAGACAAGCAAGCTAGTGAGGATACAGAGAAAAGGGAACCTTCTTGCACTACTGATGAGAATGTAAATTGATGCAGTCACTACAGAAAAGAGTACGGAGGCTCCTCAAAAAATTAAAAATAGAGCTACTATATGATCCAGCATTCTCCTTCTAGGTATCTACCCGAAGAAAATAAAAACACTAATTTGAAAAAGTATATGTACCCCTTTGTTCATTGCAGCATTAATTACAACAGCCAAGATATGGAAGCAACCTAAGTGTCCATCAATGGATAAATGGAGAAAAAAGACGTGGTACATATATGCAGTGGAATACTACTCAGCCGCACACACAAAAAACCCTGCCATTTGTGATGACATAGATGGACCTTCAAATCTTTTAAGAAATGAACGTGGGGGTAAAATGAGGGCTCAAACTAAAATTAATTTTTTTCAACAAGAACATTTATGCTGGAAAACATTCATCTCAAAAAGTATAACATTAACTGTCACGAAACTGAAGATGGTCATCGTAAGAATTTTTCTCAAAACCTTTTTCTAGAGTAAAGACAATGTCCAGATTCTTTTTTTTTTTTTTTTTTACACAGCTTTACTGGGGAATAATTGACATACAAAATACTGAACATATTTAATGTACATAATTTTCTGAGTTGGGACATATGCACACACATTATTACTATAGTAGTCTCAGAATTAAATTATCAGTTTCAAAATGTAATAGAATACCTCTCCAAACAACCTCTCACATTCCCCTCAAACTATGAGAACTCTGAGAGAGCTGTCACACTTTTCTTCCAATACAATCTCTAGTCATTGGTTCTACATAAAAAAATAAAATATAGTAATATTAATACTTTTTAAAATTGTAAAGAATCATTTGAGAAAAGTGCCTCACATCCACCTTTGAAATTATGAGAGTTGAATTTTAAAACTTCCTTGAAATATTTTTAAATGTTTACCAGCCTATTTTAAACTCTCCTCAAACTGAGACTAATTTCTGGGAAAAAAGAACCATTCCAACAAACTGTTTCCTCATAGAGATACTGACAGATCAAAATGACAAGGAGAGATCATTTTACTCGAATATATTATCTTTCCCAAACTAAAACTAGCCTAAAGGCCACTTAGTTTTAGACCTTGGCCATGGAAATAGGTAGCTACGTGACTCTGAGGGTCTCACCCACAACCCTCCATAGACTTCCACCTGTGGTGCCTGCAGGTTTTTCCTCAGCTCCTCAGAAAGCTGCCAGGACAGGCAGAAGAATTCACCACCAGGAGCAGCCTGTGGAGAATTGGTGCGGGAACGCCCCACTCCCTCACCTGCAGGCAGAGTAATTCTAATGCGCATGCTCTGCTCTGGCTTCCAGTGTTCTCGGGGGATTGAGCTCCAGCTACGCACCGCACCGTGCTGGCTTCACAATGCCCTTCACTCATAACTGGCTGCCCTCACTTCCGTTTCTCTTCCCCACCTCGCTCTGAACATCTTCTCATGAACTTACATAAATGGATTCTTGCTACTGCCTAGTTCTTTCATGATTGACCTGATTTGGGGTGACCACACATTCGACTGGGTCTGGCCTGCCTGATTTGGGGTGACCACACATTCGACTGGGTCTGGCCTGCCTCGGAAAGCCCTACCATGTGCCTATGATCCTGGTGCATCTGTTAACAGCACCCCTTTCCACTTTCAAAACTGTCCTGGGTTTGGCAATAAATTATATTGTCACCTGCATGGTTCTACTCCTCTGCCGGCTCTCAGTCGCCAACTTTATGGACAAACATCAAAGCTTACACTTTTCTCTGCCCATCATCGACATCTTTTCCATCTGTGACTTCTTACCTACATTCCTTTATTTCCTTAATCCTGGTTCCCACCTTGGTACCCGAGAACTGAGGACACTCCTGTCCTCGTATAGCGGACTGTGCAATTAACTGGCTTAATTGGAAATCACTGTTTTCTAGTTTTATGTAACATGTAGAATTTGTTTCTCATTCACATTTTAAGGATTAAAGAGAACTTTTTATCAAGCCGCATAATTTTACCGCAGCCCAAAGGATCTGAGCATTAAGGCGACCAGGGCGCTGGCGGCAGACGGAGAGAAAAGATATCGCAGCACTGTGAGCAGTCAGGACGGGCGACGCGGGGTGGCTACCGCGCGAGTCACAGGACCTACGTAAGGTGACAAAGATGTTATTTGAGCAGGAGAAAGATAACAGTATTCGTTTTGTAATTTTATAGGATATTATTAATAAAATCTTTTTTTTTTTTTTTTTGCAAATAATCTGTATGAAGGAACTACAATGATTTCGCATCAGAAAAAACAGCTGACCTAGCCAACAGCTAATGAGTAGGAGTTTCTCTTTTTCTGGCGAAAGATGTGAAGAACATTTCCGTTCAGAGCCGCAGAAATGAGAGCGCACGGGGCAGTGTGGAGCCGGGTAGCGGGCCCCTAGCTGGGACGCACGTGTGACTGGAAAGAGCAGCAAGGAACACTTTACGCCAGTCGCCTGATTACATTTGACTAAGGACACTTCAGATCTACTGTCCCTGAATGTCTTCTTTAATGTAATTGGGAAGATGTAATTTTTAAACCTGTCTTGTTACCAATTTTAGCTTTCGATTCAAATAAATACAGACAAAAAGTCAATGTATGCCCATTGTGCCTTTTATTATGAGAGGATTCTCAGAAGCCAGATATCAAAGTATGTTTTAATAACAACAATCCCAAAAAAATCAATTATGGAAAAAATGAAATCTCCATGTATCTTTTCCATGCACATTATTTGAGAAACATGAAGAACTAGAAAAGTTTAAGTAGTTTTTACTCCATGAAAGATGTTTGCCTGAAATATTAATATATGTTCTTTAATTATTTGTGATTTTTTTCCCTCTTATTTCTTCTAACACAAAGGAGAGTAATATCTTACTGTGCCTTTTTTACTTAAAAATGCAAAGCTTCCAAATTACAGAAATAATTGAAGCAGATTTCTGGGACTCGGGCCACCTTTTAGAAGTTGCCTAGTAATGTAAAAGAAATCCAGAGAGGAGATTTGATGGGGTTGGTTGAAGTGAATAAAAAGCTTTGTATAATGTTGAAATTCTAAGTCCAGTTACCAAATTTGCTTCAATTGATCAATTCAGTGAATCCTCCTATACCACCCGTGACCCCCAGCATCTCACCAGCACCAGTTAACTAATAAGGCACACGCACGCATATTCACATCCACAAACACATCTGCCGCTTCTAGGCCTAGGCATCAACCCTCTCCCCACGTCCTCCACACACTCTGTTCTTCCACCTTCCAGCAGCTGGATGCAGACAACCCAGTGAAGGCCTTGGAACCCTACAGTATTACCAAGATTCTACCCGGTGGAAATCTAGACCCTTAAGTGACTCTGTGGCACAAAATCTCCAGCCCAATCCTGATGCACTGAATAAAAAATAAACCTTCCAGGGAAACCACTAGTATTTACCCAACCCGAAAAGTCTCCGCATTTACAATTCTGACAGGTAAGATTAAACTGCCTTCCAAGGAGGTTGAGCGACATGAACACCCAAGAATACACTGGAGAACCTGTTTAGCAACTCTAATCATTTGGATAATCTTATCTTCCCCAATTTTGTAGGTAAAATGGTATTGTACTACAATATTAATTTATATTTCTTACCTTATAATTGAGGATGACCATCTCTGCATAAGCTATATCAAATTTATCTTTTTTCCATTTATGTTCTATACCCATTTGCAGTGTTGCTAGTTTTTCTTATTGATTTGTAAATACTCATGACATAGTAAAACAACTAACACTACGTTGTATGTGTAGTAAACATCTTTCTCAGGTTGTCCTTTAATTTTGATATTTTCTTTACTGTGGAAATATTTATAATTTTTAGTAAGGTATTTATCAATCTTCCATGGCTCAAACATTTTGTGCCATGCACAGAAAAGCTTCTCCCATTCATAATTTAATAGTCAGTTTTCTTTCAGATATTTTGTTACAGTTACCTAATGCTGCACAATGCATCACCCCAAAATTCAATGGCTTGAAATGACAGCCATCATTTCATCATCTCCCAGGGTTCTGGAGATTGGCCTCCTCTGATGGTTCTCACTTAGGACCTCACGTGATTGCAGTCAGTGCCTCGAATCTGAGTCATCTCAAAAGCTTCTGCCCTTGTGTCTATAGGTGATTCTACCTGCTTGGTTCCTCTCAGCTTGGAGGCTGAGTTCCAAAAATGCAAATGTCTCAAAAGAGAAAATAGAGCTGCCGATTTCTTAAGATTATATTCTACTGGTCAAGCCATCACAGAGCCCAGATTCCAGGAGCATACAGACTTCACCTTCTGATAGAAGAGTGTAAAAGAATACTGGGGACATGTTTTAAAACTGCTAATTTTTCATGGCTTGGTTTTAATATGATCAGTTTGATGGAAGTATGATCTGCATACGAGTCACCCGTTTTATCTCTAAACTTGGATAAATTTTGACAGATGCATACAGTCATGTAACTACTACAACCAAAATATAAAGTATTTCTATTAACCCCAGAAGTTCCATTTTTGCATCCAATCTCCCCCTCCCATCCAGAGCCCCAGGCCAACACTGACCTACTTTCAGCTCTACTTTGCCTTTTCCAGAATTTCACATAACCGGATTCATACAATATGTAGCCTTTTATGTCTGGCTTGTTTCACTTAGCATAAGGCTTTTAAGACTCTTCCACGCTGTTGCATGTGCAGTAGTTCATTTATTTTAGTGCTGAGTAGTTTCCTATTGTATGGATATATCCTAACTAGTTCATTCATCCACCTGTTGGGCATTTGTGTTGTTTCCTGTTTGGGCTCTCATGAATAAATCTTCTATGAATATTTGTGTACAATTCCTCGTATGGACATATGTTTTTATATCTTTGATAAATACCTAAGATTTGGACTGCTTAGTCATATGTAAGTGTATGTTTAACTCTATAAGAAACCATATGTCTTCTTTTTTTATTATTTAAATAACTGACCCATGAGGAATGGTTTTTTTTAGTTTAAGGAGTTTCTACAATTTGTTTCTAGATAGCTAGTCAGTTTTCTGAATGTGATTTATTGAATAATGCTTTCCTTGTTGATTTTCAATATGCTTATATTATACACTAAATCGCCATATGGATTTGGGTCTATTTCTGGACTTTCTCTTCTGTTCCATTAGTGGGGTGCTAGTGGAGATGGCAATGTTAATGATAACTCACACCGCTTTAAGCACTCTGCATGTGTCAACTCATTTACTTTCCACACCAATTCTGGGAGAGAAACACTATTCTAATGTCTAGATGAAAAAGTAGGACAAAACCAGAAATCCTAAATAATTTCCCCAAAATGCCACAGCTGATAAAGGGCAAAGACAGAGTGTGGACCTAGACAATCTACCTCCTGAGCCCACACATCCAAGCACCGAACTGCTGTACACATCAGTGCGTGTGTAAGTACTCACTCTGCAGCGCGTGAAGAGCTGTCCTGCCACATACTTATTTTTCCACATGAACAATGTAAGCTGCTTGACTAGTTCTCCAGAAAAAAATCCTTTCGCTATCTCGATTTGTGTAAAAATATAAATTAGGTCAAGCAGAACTGACTCTTTCGTAGTATTGTGTATATTAATATTTCTATCCATTTTTAAATTCCTTTTAAAATAAAATTTGCTTTGTTTTGAATTTCACTTGATATACTTCTCTCAGGTCAGACAAATCTGGATATAAAAGGTGTGGTGCCCTCAACAGGAACAAATGAATAACCATCTTAGAAAAAGTGCAATTCAAAAACCATTGTCAACAGTATAGTAGACAAAGCTGTGAGGGAGGCAAAGTTCTCAACATGCATGCACACGCACACACGCACGCACGCACACACACACACACACACTTTTCTTATCTCTCTTCATTTTTAGCATACCTTATCTGAGCATCCCCCACTGGATCAAATGCAAAGCTTCCAAATTACAGAAATAATTGAAGCAGATTTCTGGGACTCGGGCCACCTTTTAGAAGTTGCCTAGTAATGTAAAAGAAATCCAGAGAGGAGATTTGATGGGGTTGGTTGAAGTGAATAAAAAGCTTTGTATAATGTTGAAATTCTAAGTCCAGTTACCAAATTTGCTTCAATTGATCAATTCAGTGAATCCTCCTATACCACCCGTGACCCCCAGCATCTCACCAGCACCAGTTAACTAATAAGGCACACGCACGCATATTCACACCCACAAACACATCTGCCGCTTCTAGGCCTAGGCATCAACCCTCTCCCCACGTCCTCCACACACTCTGTTCTTCCACCTTCCAGCAGCTGGATGCAGACAACCCAGTGAAGGCCTTGGAACCCTACAGTATTACCAAGATTCTACCCGGTGGAAATCTAGACCCTTAAGTGACTCTGTGGCACAAAATCTCCAGCCCAATCCTGATGCACTGAATGAAAAATAAACCTTCCAGGGAAACCACTAGTATTTACCCAACCCGAAAAGTCTCCGCATTTACAATTCTGACAGGTAAGATTAAACTGCCTTCCAAGGAGGTTGAGCGACATGAACACCCAAGAATACACTGGAGAACCTGTTTAGCAACTCTAATCATTTGGATAATCTTATCTTCCCCAATTTTGTAGGTAAAATGGTATTGTACTACAATATTAATTTATATTTCTTACCTTATAATTGAGGATGACCATCTCTGCATAAGCTATATCAAATTTATCTTTTTTCCATTTATGTTCTATACCCATTTGCACAGTGTTGCTAGTTTTTCTTATTGATTTGTAAATACTCATGACATAGTAAAACAACTAACACTACGTTGTATGTGTAGTAAACATCTTTCTCAGGTTGTCCTTTAATTTTGATATTTTCTTTACTGTGGAAATATTTATAATTTTTAGTAAGGTATTTATCAATCTTCCATGGCTCAAACATTTTGTGCCATGCACAGAAAAGCTTCTCCCATTCATAATTTAATAGTCAGTTTTCTTTCAGATATTTTGTTACAGTTACCTAATGCTGCACAATGCATCACCCCAAAATTCAATGGCTTGAAATGACAGCCATCATTTCATCATCTCCCAGGGTTCTGGAGATTGGCCTCCTCTGATGGTTCTCACTTAGGACCTCACGTGATTGCAGTCAGTGCCTCGAATCTGAGTCATCTCAAAAGCTTCTGCCCTTGTGTCTATAGGTGATTCTACCTGCTTGGTTCCTCTCAGCTTGGAGGCTGAGTTCCAAAAATGCAAATGTCTCAAAAGAGAAAATAGAGCTGCCGATTTCTTAAGATTATATTCTACTGGTCAAGCCATCACAGAGCCCAGATTCCAGGAGCATACAGACTTCACCTTCTGATAGAAGAGTGTAAAAGAATACTGGGGACATGTTTTAAAACTGCTAATTTTTCATGGCTTGGTTTTAATATGATCAGTTTGATGGAAGTATGATCTGCATACGAGTCACCCGTTTTATCTCTAAACTTGGATAAATTTTGACAGATGCATACAGTCATGTAACTACTACAACCAAAATATAAAGTATTTCTATTAACCCCAGAAGTTCCATTTTTGCATCCAATCTCCCCCTCCCATCCAGAGCCCCAGGCCAACACTGACCTACTTTCAGCTCTACTTTGCCTTTTCCAGAATTTCACATAACCGGATTCATACAATATGTAGCCTTTTATGTCTGGCTTGTTTCACTTAGCATAAGGCTTTTAAGACTCTTCCACGCTGTTGCATGTGCAGTAGTTCATTTATTTTAGTGCTGAGTAGTTTCCTATTGTATGGATATATCCTAACTAGTTCATTCATCCACCTGTTGGGCATTTGTGTTGTTTCCTGTTTGGGCTCTCATGAATAAATCTTCTATGAATATTTGTGTACAATTCCTCGTATGGACATATGTTTTTATATCTTTGATAAATACCTAAGATTTGGACTGCTTAGTCATATGTAAGTGTATGTTTAACTCTATAAGAAACCATATGTCTTCTTTTTTTATTATTTAAATAACTGACCCATGAGGAATGGTTTTTTTTAGTTTAAGGAGTTTCTACAATTTGTTTCTAGATAGCTAGTCAGTTTTCTGAATGTGATTTATTGAATAATGCTTTCCTTGTTGATTTTCAATATGCTTATATTATACACTAAATCGCCATATGGATTTGGGTCTATTTCTGGACTTTCTCTTCTGTTCCATTAGTGGGGTGCTAGTGGAGATGGCAATGTTAATGATAACTCACACCGCTTTAAGCACTCTGCATGTGTCAACTCATTTACTTTCCACACCAATTCTGGGAGAGAAACACTATTCTAATGTCTAGATGAAAAAGTAGGACAAAACCAGAAATCCTAAATAATTTCCCCAAAATGCCACAGCTGATAAAGGGCAAAGACAGAGTGTGGACCTAGACAATCTACCTCCTGAGCCCACACATCCAAGCACCGAACTGCTGTACACATCAGTGCGTGTGTAAGTACTCACTCTGCAGCGCGTGAAGAGCTGTCCTGCCACATACTTATTTTTCCACATGAACAATGTAAGCTGCTTGACTAGTTCCCCAGAAAAAAATCCTTTCGCTATCTCGATTTGTGTAAAAATATAAATTAGGTCAAGCAGAACTGACTCTTTCGTAGCATTGTGTATATTAATATTTCTATCCATTTTTAAATTCCTTTTAAAATAAATTTTGCTTTGTTTTGAATTTCACTTGATATACTTCTCTCAGGTCAGACAAATCTGGATATAAAAGGTGTGGTGCCCTCAACAGGAACAAATGAATAACCATCTTAGAAAAAGTGCAATTCAAAAACCATTGTCAACAGTATAGTAGACAAAGCTGTGAGGGAGGCAAAGTTCTCAACATGCATGCACACGCACACACGCGCGCGCGCGCACACACACACACACTTTTCTTATCTCTTTTCATTTTTAGCATACCTTATCTGAGCATCCCCCACTGGATCCTGACCTCAGCACGTACAGTCAGTATTATATTCTCCTTCAATACCCCCCCGTGCTATTCTCATTCTCTTGATATGTCTCCAAATGGCATCCTTTTTTCCTCTACGAAGCACATTCATTCGTGAGAGCCAGTTTAATTCCTAAATCCACCCATGTTAACATGCAGAGGAGAGAGGTCTATGACAGGAGTCAACATCTGAAATGACCTAGCCCAACCCTCAGGAAATGCAAGTGTGTTTAAATGCAAGACTGAGAAGTTCCTTCTCACGGTGATGCTCCTACTTTCGTAATCTCACCAAGAAAGCGTGAGAATTTCAGATCGTCTAGGTGGGGAGCCAGGGAGAAGGCATGTACCGATGGGCAGGGCCAGTGCAGGCCCTCACGCCCGCCCGTCCATGCTGGCTTTCCCTACCGACAGCCTCAGTCCACACTATTTCGTCCTAACTTTGCATTCTTGTTTCTAAACTTAGGCAAGACACGTAGCCTTCCTGTCAGTAAATCAGACGACTACGTCTATTCACTACCTCTTCCATACAGAAAGATTACAAATTCCAGAGTGAAATATATATTTATGAAGCAAACCATAAGAAAGAGAAAGTGATTTCTCAATGATCTGTGATGTAAAAATGACAAGCAAACAAAGGAAGTCTTCCTCAGATGTTATTATCAGTGCCTGCCGCCCTGTGCATACATGCGTGACACTTCTGATCGACCACCAGAGAAAGGTGGCTATTTCATTTTTCCTTTTTTCTTTAAAAAAAAAAAAAAATCAATTAGAGTTGACATTCAGTACTATATTAGTTTCAGGCATACAGCATAGTGGTTAGACGTTTATGTAATTTATGAAATGATCCCATTAGTCTAGTACCCACCCCAGCACTCTATGTGGCTATTACTGACTGTATTCCCTATGCTGTACTTCAGAGCTCCATGACCATTTTGTAACTACTCATTTGTACTTCT
>NW_011888841.1:3915173-3917188 GCF_000151845.1 Pteropus vampyrus
AATCCCTTCCCCCTTTGCACCCAGCCCCCCAATTTCCCTCCCATCTGGCAATCACTACGTTATTTTCTGCGTGTCTGTTTTCATTTTGTTTGCTCATTTATTTTGTTCATTAGATTCCATATGTAAGTGAGATCATGTAATATTTATCTTTCTCTGGTTTATTTCAATTACCATAATACCATCTAGGTCCATCCATGTCATTACAAATGGTAAGATTTCATTATTTTTAAGGCTGAGAAATATTTCACTGTATGTATGTACCACGCCTTTTCTAAATTGTCTATTCATGGGCACTGAGTTTGCTTCCTTTATCTTGGCTGTTGGAAACAGCACTGCCGTTAACATAGGAGCACATGTATTTTTCAAATTAGTGTTTTGGTTTTCTTCGGATAGATACCCAGAAGTGGAATTGCTGGGTCATAAAGTAGTTCTATTTTTAATTTTTTGAGGAACCTCCATGCTGTTTTCCATAGTGGCTGCACCAATTTGCAGTCCCACCAGCAGTGCAGGAGGGTCCCCTTTTCTCCACATCCTCGCCAGCACTTGCTGTTGATTTACTGATGAGAGCCATTCTGACAGGTGTGAGGTGGTATCTCATTGTGGTTTTAACTTACATTTCTCTGATTAATGATACTAAGCATCTTTTCATATGACTAATGGCCATTCATATTTCCTCTCTGGAGAAATGTCTATTCATGTCCTTTACTCATTTCTAATTAGATTTTTGGGGGGAGTGTTGAGTTGTATGAATTTTTTATAAATTTTGGATATGAACCCCTTACCAAGTGTATCATTGGCAAATATGTTCTCCCATTCGGTAGGTTGTCTTTTCGTTTTGTTGATGGATTCCTTTGCTGTGCAAAAGCTTTTTAGTTTTGTTGATTCATTTTGTTCTTCAGATTCCAGATATAAGGGAGATCATATGCTATTTGTCTTGCTCTGTCCAACTTATTTCACTTAGCATGATACCCTCCAGGTCCATCCATGTTGCAGTTATTCCATTTTTTTAATCTGGTGTGACCTTGTTGTGGAGAACGGCCTCTCCCGGGACACACTTCCAGATTAACCACCTACACCGAGACCTGAGGATGCCTGCTGTCTATCAGAACGGTTTTCTCCTGTGTCAAAGCCTCACTGTGAAGTAAGAGCACTTTGGGAGAGTATATTAGAGGTCATATAATCTGACTGCTTATTAACACTCAATTATTATCTGAGCCAATGATGGGGAAACTGAGGTTCAAAGAGGGGAAGTGACTTGCCAAATGACACAGCAAGATAGCAGAGCAAACACTGACCCGAATGCCTTGACCCAGCCTTTGCCTCTGTCTACTGCTCAGACGGCCCTCACCTGGTACTGCACCTTGGCTGGTTCCAAGCTAGTATGCACAAGAAAATGCTGTGTCCTTCCTGAAAACGATTCTTTATTTTCCAAAATGGACATATACTGCTGTTTCATTATGACGAGGCTGAGAAGTACCTTTTTATATCAAAGCATTTAGTCTTACTATGTTTTATTTACACTTTATTTACACTGGGGTATGTCCAGGGACTTCAAGGTCAACAATGTAACCTTCAATAAAGTTTCAATTATGCTAAATGAATACATTCTAGAGATCTGCTTAGAGCACGGAGCATGCAGTTAACAACACAGTACTGTGCACTTCAAAATTTAAGAGGGTACATATCTCACGTTAAGTGTTCTTTCGACAACAATAAAAGAGGGACGCGAGGACACTTGGGGTGATGTCGCACATCTGTTTCCTTGATGGCGGTGAGTGTATAAAAGGTGTTTGCACGTCAAACTCATCGAGTTGTACCTATTAAATATGTGTAATTCTTTGTATATGTTACAACTCAATAAAGCTGTTAAAAATAATAACACAGTGTGTATCAGCAGTCCCGATTCAGTCTATAAAAATATCTGGGGGTGGAGGGACATTCAGCAGCTACTTGTATGCACTTTACCTGGAGGCTTTAAAGCTGAAGCGACCAAGAAGAGATGATTTCTAGTTTGA
>NW_011888841.1:3918553-3918893 GCF_000151845.1 Pteropus vampyrus
TCTGGGGGTGGAGGGACATTCAGCAGCTACTTGTATGCACTTTACCTGGAGGCTTTAAAGCTGAAGCGACCAAGAAGAGATGATTTCTAGTTTGATGGAGGGTAGAAGAAAGAGGAACTCGCCGAAAGTCAAACGACCACATCTCCACTACTATTTCTTTCTTGTATGCAGATACCAGAAGGAAAGAGACTGAAATGGACTTGGATCCACCACCGTGCCCAATTACTCGTGTTTAAATGGAGCTAAAAGCATTCACCAAAAATGTCACCACTATTACTATGAATTGTGTAAATGTGAAAAGAAACCTTTTCAAGAAAAGACAAAGATTTTCAACATAATG
>NW_011888841.1:3919943-3923073 GCF_000151845.1 Pteropus vampyrus
TCTGGGGGTGGAGGGACATTCAGCAGCTACTTGTATGCACTTTACCTGGAGGCTTTAAAGCTGAAGCGACCAAGAAGAGATGATTTCTAGTTTGACTGAGGGTAGAAGAAAGAGGAACTCGCCGAAAGTCAAACGACCACATCTCCACTACTATTTCTTTCTTGTATGCAGATACCAGAAGGAAAGAGACAGAAATGGACTTGGATCCACCACCGTGCCCAATTAATCGTGTTTAAAAGGAGCTAAAAGCATTCACCAAAAATGTCACTACTATTACTATGAATTGTGTAAATGTGAAAAGAAACCTTTTCAAAAAAAGACAAAGATTTTCAACATAATGTTATTCCCAGAAAAGGCTGCATTTTGACACATTATTATTAATATATTTCCATTTTTTAAAGATAGTCAGATCTTTTCACATTAGAAAAATATTTAATAAGCCTCATGATGAGTCATGATATCCTGACTATAATTTATATCTTGAAAATGGCTGACAGCATTGTTGAACCCGAGGTAAAGCCTATACCTATTAAACGACCCCACTCACCAAGAAAATCATTCTTGCTTTTATCACAATTTAGACACCAGAGTTAAAATAATAAAACAAATTCTCAATTTTGCCCCCCGACCTGCTTCTCCAGTGTCTTCGCCACCACAGTTAGTGCCAATCCCTTCATCCCTGTGATTGGGCCAAAAGCTTCGGCAACGTCCTGACTCCCCTTCTGCCACACCCCATGTCTAATCTGTCAGAAATTCCAAAAGACTTTTATCTTGAAAACACATTCAGAACCCTCACTCCCTGCTACCACCTTTGCCACTTTCCACCAAGTCGCCATTTTGTAGTGGGCGAAGGAACGGGACCCACTGCCGTGACCCTGGTCGCCCCCTGGGGCCCTTCCCCACGGCCAAAGTTCCCTTGCTAAAACTCAAGCACACCAGATCACTCCTCTACTTAAAACCCTCTCGTGGTTTCTTCCTCACCAGAGAATTCCAGAGTTTCCAGTAGCCAACAAGAACCTCCTCACTGACTGCTGTCTCTCTTGGCCCTTCCTCCAATTTCACCAGTCCCCCACTGTTCCTCTGATGAGGCGCACCCACCAGCACCTCGGGACATTTGCACTGGCTGTCCCCTCTGTGATGCTCTTTGCAAAGACATGTGCGTGGCTTACTCCCTTTCAGGTTTCTGCTCTTGCCGATCAACTTATACGACACAGAACATGCCCACTGTCACTGCTCTCTCAGCCTGCCGGGATCTACACTTCGGAACACTGACCACCTCCCGACATAGTACATATTCTTACCTTGTGTGGTCGGTCCCCTTCCCCAGTAACACATAAGCTCCACAAGAGTAAATACTTTACCCTCAGACAGAAAAAGAATGCCTGGAACCTAATAGACATTTAATAAATGTTTGTTGAATGAATGTAAGAATTTCTGTCTGTTGACATAGTTACTTGGTTGTCAAACCATACCCGTCTTCCATTTATTTTTGAACACGTAGCCTAATAATGTGTCACTTCATCGGATAGTAATGCCATTCTATTTATACTGTGTTATGATTGGGCCTCTCGGATTCCTTCCAGAATGAGACAATGTAAGCAAATTTAAATCCATTTGCCTATCACAGATGCCAGAGTTCAGCACAGATGCAGGACCTCTGGCGTATCACTCCACAAAAAGATGCATTCCACAGCTGCCAGGGTGGCGTGTTCTCCAATTACGTGTCCCAGACTTCCTGCTGTGGTCCACACTGTTCTCTTACTGGTAAAAATTTATATAATAAGTATTAACATTAACCTCAATCAGAGAGCCACAGTTTTTTTTCCCTAAGGAGCCCAGACAGCAAACATTTTAGGCTTTAAGAGCCATGGGTCTCTAGCAGAACTATTCAGTTCTGCTGTCATAGGGAGGGAGCAGCCACAGACAATATGCACATGAATGGGCACAGGTAGATGTGGGCTGTAATTTGTCAAACCCTGATCAAAACTGTCTATCTAAAGATTGGTAAATATGGTTGTTGGGGGGCAGCTTCGAGATAGGCAGAGCACAGTGGATTTTAGGGATTCTCTCACTCATTCACAATAACTCTTCTATGACTAATCACCTGGAAGGTTTAATATGAACCAGCTTAGTTACCTTATGAAGTCATCTGTAATAAAAATGACACTAAAATGAGATCCTTGAGTGTCACCTCCAACCAATATTCAGAAAAAAACAGGGTGGTGTTAGTCATTCTAGACAGATGTGATTGGTAAATATTTTTTAAAAATTAATGACTATGGGTTACAAAATGGATATCACGGGTGCTAGTTTCAGTGAAACATTTGATACAGTACCTCCTGAAACCTTAGTTTAGAAATTCATTCAAATTGACTTTGATAGGATGACTCCTGCAAAGATTGTAAAGTGTCGACAGGAACGCAAACTACGGGATGTGGATGATGAATAACACTCTGTCACCTAATGAGGAAGGCATCCGCACAGAGCCCAGGGACCGGTGCTCGCCCAGCTCTTAACATTTTATTAATGATCTGGCAGAGACAGTAAACAGAGCTTCTTCACTACACTTGCACGTGAGGACCTGAGGAACAGTGCAAACCCAGGAAGAGCAGAATAAACATGGAGATTAAATCAAGATCGTCGTGGAGACACAACTGTGAAAAGATACAGGTTAATCTTTTCTAAGATTATGTTCTTCACTGACATGAGCATAAAAATAGGGAAAAGAAATTTAAATGGAGTTCACTAAAATATAATTTCTATTTTAAGACAGAAATAATCGCACCCCGAAAAGGAAAACATCTGAAAAAGAGATGTCTCATGCCAGCATCTGCGTCACCGACTTGGGAGGCGCAGGGAAGACTGGGGCACATAGCCCCATGATTTCCCCATTGGGGACAAAATAATTTGCTATAATTATATAACAGACAAGCAAAAGTGTTATCGTTATTTTTTAAATTACAGCAAAGTGCTCCCTTGGTTTAACTCTTACATGACAAATATACTGTATAAAACTCAGCCCTTTGTCTTGTTTCTTTCAGGGTTTATTATTCATTTTTGTCTACTATGCAGAAATTCCACAAGATGTTGTCTGTGTTGTTTACTAAGCCTAATCAGTCAAATGCAGGTT
>NW_011888841.1:3923123-3953671 GCF_000151845.1 Pteropus vampyrus
CGTATCACTCCACAAAAAGATGCATTCCACAGCTGCCAGGGTGGCGTGTTCTCCAATTACGTGTCCCAGACTTCCTGCTGTGGTCCACACTGTTCTCTTACTGGTAAAAATTTATATAATAAGTATTAACATTAACCTCAATCAGAGAGCCACAGTTTTTTTTTCCCTAAGGAGCCCAGACAGCAAACATTTTAGGCTTTAAGAGCCATGGGTCTCTAGCAGAACTATTCAGTTCTGCTGTCATAGGGAGGGAGCAGCCACAGACAATATGCACATGAATGGGCACAGGTAGATGTGGGCTGTAATTTGTCAAACCCTGATCAAAACTGTCTATCTAAAGATTGGTAAATATGGTTGTTGGGGGGCAGCTTCGAGATAGGCAGAGCACAGTGGATTTTAGGGATTCTCTCACTCATTCACAATAACTCTTCTATGACTAATCACCTGGAAGGTTTAATATGAACCAGCTTAGTTACCTTATGAAGTCATCTGTAATAAAAATGACACTAAAATGAGATCCTTGAGTGTCACCTCCAACCAATATTCAGAAAAAAACAGGGTGGTGTTAGTCATTCTAGACAGATGTGATTGGTAAATATTTTTTAAAAATTAATGACTATGGGTTACAAAATGGATATCACGGGTGCTAGTTTCAGTGAAACATTTGATACAGTACCTCCTGAAACCTTAGTTTAGAAATTCATTCAAATTGACTTTGATAGGATGACTCCTGCAAAGATTGTAAAGTGTCGACAGGAACGCAAACTACGGGATGTGGATGATGAATAACACTCTGTCACCTAATGAGGAAGGCATCCGCACAGAGCCCAGGGACCGGTGCTCGCCCAGCTCTTAACATTTTATTAATGATCTGGCAGAGACAGTAAACAGAGCTTCTTCACTACACTTGCACGTGAGGACCTGAGGAACAGTGCAAACCCAGGAAGAGCAGAATAAACATGGAGATTAAATCAAGATCGTCGTGGAGACACAACTGTGAAAAGATACAGGTTAATCTTTTCTAAGATTATGTTCTTCACTGACATGAGCATAAAAATAGGGAAAAGAAATTTAAATGGAGTTCACTAAAATATAATTTCTATTTTAAGACAGAAATAATCGCACCCCGAAAAGGAAAACATCTGAAAAAGAGATGTCTCATGCCAGCATCTGCGTCACCGACTTGGGAGGCGCAGGGAAGACTGGGGCACATAGCCCCATGATTTCCCCATTGGGGACAAAATAATTTGCTATAATTATATAACAGACAAGCAAAAGTGTTATCGTTATTTTTTAAATTACAGCAAAGTGCTCCCTTGGTTTAACTCTTACATGACAAATATACTGTATAAAACTCAGCCCTTTGTCTTGTTTCTTTCAGGGTTTATTATTCATTTTTGTCTACTATGCAGAAATTCCACAAGATGTTGTCTGTGTTGTTTACTAAGCCTAATCAGTCAAATGCAGGTTATTGGGTGAGACTTGCCTGCATTGCTGGATGTAAATTAAAATTATGCCTATAAATTCACTGCTCAAATTATCTGACAACGACTGTTGTATTAATTTTGTGGCTGAATACATTAAGCAACTGCAAATTCACTTTCTTGATAACATAATTACTTTAGATGTTGTTCAGGTATTGCCACGGCACAGATATGGATTCATCTAATATTTAAAGCCTATTTAAAAGCCAAAGATTTATCTCTGATAAATGACCTTCCTAACATGGAGTTATTTCACTGAAATTACAGCTGTTGTCATAAAAGCAGATAGCATCCACTGGATTGAAAACTAGGCAGGACCTGGGGCAAAGTTTACATTCTAAAAGATATTCTTTACATGTTAAATTTCAGCACTGGAATCTTTATTTTCATGCAGAAATGTACTCCTCCCCCCAAAAACCTAAGTATATAAAACAAATGAGGACTTCCAGTTTCCAGTCTGACCGTAGAGAACTTGGAAGTCATCATTCCCATCCTCACAAGAAAAAAACTACTGAGGGGGAGAGGAACCTCAAGATCAACTGGTCTTCTTCCATCTATCAGAGAACTGAGGTCACGAGGCAAACTGAGACAACAGGCAGACACACAGCATCACAGCTCACTGGGAACAGAAGTCCACAACTGGAGCCAGTATCCATGGCAACAATGCGAACTATAACGGAGGGACTGCTGGAGGCTCAGTGTCGACCAGATTGAGAGTTAAACATTCCAAGGAGACCTAGTTTGGAGGAGGAGAGTCTCTAGTTTACTGAGGTTCTCACTGTGAAAACGAGAGAAACATCCCCTCTTGCTGCCAACACAGGAAGGGGCGGTGTTACATTCTGGGAAACACTGGAGCTCTCTGTCCTCCTCAAGGAGGCTGGCCGTCGAGGGAAACTCTATCTCCAGAGCCTAACCCACCTGGAGGAAGGACAACAGCCAAGTCCAGCTCCCACTAGCCTTCCACAGGGGAGGAAGGAGCTATCCACCTCAAGTTCACTGAAAGACAGAACATGGCCCCTCCCCCACACCTTACCACCACATCCATAAGGGCTTCTGGGCCGTCACAGAGCATTAGCACAGAGAACGAGCCTCAGTCTATTTAGACAGTGTCCAAACCCGCCCCCTGCAAAAAACAGGGAAGACAAAGACAAGGACACTAAATGAAAGGTTGGCCTCTGATGCCACAGCTGTAGCGAACGGCAAACACAGCCCAGCTCCTGGCCCGGGAAACATAAAACCCCGCACTGGAGGCCGAGCTACAGGAGCTGCTTCTACCTGACACTTTATGACTGATTTTCAACAAAAAAAATTCAATGGAAAAACACGGTCTGCGTAGACGAAGCAAGAATCAGAACTAGACTCAGAGAGGACAGAGAATTTGAAATTATCAGACAGGGAACTTAAACAACTATGATTAATGTGTTAAGGGGTCTAACGAGAAAAATAGACAACGTCCAAGAACAGATGTGTCATGGAAGCAGAGAGACAGAAGCTCAAAGAAACATTCAGAAGGAAAAGCTGGATTCAAAGCCACAGGGCCAGCAACACACAATGCCTCCAAGGGTCTCACGGACAGACTGGGCATGGGCAAATAAAGCATCCAGGGTTCTAAAGGTACGTCAACAGAAACACCCAAAACTGAAACACAAAGATAGGGAAAAAATCAAAAAAAGGAGAAACACGGAACGGAGGAAATACTTTTTAGCAAAACGCATGAGAGGGAACAGGCAGCAAGCTTTCGCTGCACCTCATCCTTTCCACTTCCACCACGAAGCCGCGCAAGGACCACTGAGAGAGGGGACCCGGAAGGGGCACCCGAGTCGCTCCCTGCAGCCTTTACTCTCCTTTGCCTCTCGTGTGCCTGGTTTGCTAGAGCTCACGCAACGTGAACTTGGCGGCAAGCAGACCACGGGCATCCCCATACCCCACTGTGTGCAACCACCACCTCTGTCGTTAGGGAGGCTAGCTGCGCGGCACTTATGTATAACACGATGTTCTCCTAATAAATTTATATGCGCTCTCCACTTGGATGAGGAAAGAAAACAGCATGTTTGGATAAAGTAGCAACCTTCCTTTATTTAAATTGGATTAACCTCATAATTGTGGGAATTAAGATGGCTGATAACTTTTAATACAAATAATGCTTACATTTCCACAGAACATAAAAAAAAAATTGCAGGGGATTTTTTTACTTTTTATTGTTGTTGTTGTTTTTTAAGAATAGTTTTAGATTTCCCAAAAGGTTAAGATGACAATGCAGAGAAGTCTCATATCTCCAACCCAGTTTCCACTATTAACATCTTACGTTAGTATGACATATCAGTCAAAATTAATAAACCAGTACTGACACATCGTTATGAACTAAAGTCCATACTCTATTCAGATTTCCTGTTTTACGCTAATTTCCTTTTCCTGTTCCAGGATCCCATACCTAAGATCTCATGTTACACTTAGCGATCATGTCTTCTTAGGCTCCTTTTGGTTGAAAGTGTCTCAGACTTTTCTTATCTTTATGACTAAAATTTTAGAGTACTAGTGGTCAGATATTTTGTAGAAAATCCATCCACTAGGCATTGTCAGATATTTTTCTCATAATTAGACTGAAGTCACAGACTTTGAGGAGGAAGCCCACAGAAGTAAAGTGCCATCCTCACCACATCACACCAAGGGTGAATGCAGTCAACGTTACTCACCGTTGTTGTTAACCTGACCAACTAGATGAGGCAGTATCTGCTTTTTCCTCTGTAAAGTGACTGTTTTTTTCCCTCTTCCATACTGTATTCTTCGGAAGTTATTTTACACACTCCACTAAGGAGTAGAGAGTTATCTTCCACCTCCTTGAGGGTAACTTATCTACCTAAATTCTTTGACATTTTTCTACATTGTCCCTTCTCCTCCCTGTACCAATCATTTCTTCATATCAATATGGGCTCATGGATATTTTATGCTTTGGGTTACAATCCAATAGTACCTTATTTTTATTGCTCAAACTGTTCCAGCTTTGGCCACTGGGAGCTCTTTCAATCATCACCCATGTATCTTTGACTCAGCACAGAATTTCAAACTTATGGATTGCTTCTGGAATTTTCCATTTAACATTTTCCGAATGCAGCTGACCAAGGGTAACGGAAGCCACCTCTGTTACAGGGAGAACTCTTGGAGCGCTGTGCAACGATCGCTCTTCCCCTGCCCGCTCCACAGCCACGAGGAGATCTTTCAGTGCGCGAGCTCGGTGGCGTTCGGGAGGGAAAGCCCTTCGCATGAGGGAGAGCCCTCTCACGCCGGAATTTTCTCATTCTCACCCTAGTCCATTCGCAGCACTAGAGATTTGCCAGAATTGTCATTTAATGTTCCTACCAGTTCATGGCTCCAGCAGCTTCTCCAGGTCAGCATTTCTCTGCTGTGACCTGCATATTCACCTGTCTCTCCAGATTTCAGGGGTGCAATTTGCTGTGCAAACTCACTGGGTCCATGAGAACTCACTGATTTTCATTTTGCCCAGTTTTTCTTGTTGTAAGGATAGAGATGATCACTTCCAAATGAAATGAACAGGAAAGATGCATCAGTTTTCACTAGTAGGACTTCTCTAGTTAGGTAGGGTCTTAGGTTCAGATCAGACATATTGACACCTCACAGAAAAACAGAGGCTCAGCACACAGGACTCCATATTTAAATAACATTAAGGAAAATAGAACCTTAATGAGACTGTGTGAGACTGTATCTCAAGTAGGTTTGACACCTCTACCCACTGAGAAACGTCCCACTGGGAAACAGATATTTGAGTCCCTCTGGAGGCACTCAGCAAAGAGCCTGGATTACAAATTCCTTGCAGCTGGTAGGCAACCAGGTACATAACCCATCTCCAAGACAATTTTGAAAGGTCAGGAGGGTTTAATATCCCCAGGGAGAGGACACAAAGAGTTTCTCTGAGTTCCTGACAGCATCCATACCCTGATCAAGAGGTATCAGCAGCTGCTTTGGGGAGGATTTGCAGGTAAGCAAGCTGGTCAATCAGCTGAGAGTGGTACTACCTCTGTGTATTAAGTTGTATCCTTCACCTCCCTTAAGAGGAGTGTAACCTTTGGCTGTGTCCTTATAGCTTTCTGTAAATCACTATGCAACTGCACCCTGGGTAACAATTTTACAGCAGCCTGGGACATACCAGGGCGAGGATAGTCACTGAATCAGGAAAAGAATCAATAAAAACTGTATTCCTCTGGCTTAACAAAGTCTGGGGAAGACACAGTCTCATCAAATGTCTCCTCACACATCATGGGAGTCCCCTCTGTACATCTCAGGTGTGTCTGAGTGGGTCTCTTGCTAATCTCTAGTAGCTGTCCCTTCTTTCCTTATCCACCACAATGGCTACTGTTGAGGCCAGGTCAGAGGTGATCATTCTTACTCGAAGAGCACCTTGAATGTGCTTTCATCAGAATGCTGACAGGTCATCGAGAAACCACAGAAACCTTCTCCTGAGTCAGTGCTGCCCTTCCACTAAAGTGATGGAAGGTGCATCAAATGAAACGCCCTTTAGATTTTACCCTTTTATTTCAAGACCCTCTCCAGTGTACTGTTATGAGTCCACAGGAGTATGATAGCAGACAACCTTGAAAAGATTCCTATTGTACTAAAAATGCCTTTCCTTGAAAGCTGTGCCTTGCCATTTAAAGAGCATACACATGCCTGTCCCCTTAGAATAAGCCTTAAAGTGAGACTCACTTTAGAATAAGACTTAGAATAAGACTCAAAGCCTTCAGGTGAGTGTCCCTTTAGGGTATCACCTTGACACATGCGCAGACTGAAACAGACACACAGCACCTCACTCCACTGGAACTCAATTTAAGTATCTACTCTCTCACTTCATGTCGAATCCCGACATCATGGGTATGTTTCATTTTTCTTGGCATTTAAGACAAATTACAAAGCCTTTGACTATTTATAAATTAAACCAACTACTAGCGCATATGAGATGACACAGTTGTCATCAAATATTCGAAAAGCTAAGGAAACAGAGCTCTGGTCTCACTTGGGTTTCTCCTATATAGTGCCATTAGCAAGGAGTCTGGACTCTGAATGACGTTAAAAACCATAAAGAAATCAGCCGCAACTTTCTTTTATTGCCCTTTGAAGTATAAGGTTCCACAGTATCACAGACTGATAATATAGTTCAAGCTACCGGGGAGGTTAGACATCATTTCACTATCTTATTTGACAGGTGAGGAAACTGAGACCCTGGGAGATAAGTGAACACATGTATGTTCAAAGAGGAGCACGAAGTACTGTGTCACAGTCAAATACGAATTACTGAGGATGAAATTACGGATCCTCTTTATAGAATATAGACCATTATTAGAAATACTGGTATAGATTAATTGCATTTAATCATTCTTTACCTCTCCAATGTGAAATGATTTCAATATCCAAAGATGTTCCCTTTTCTCCATAAAGTGTTGCAATAGCCATTAGACCTCTCAGGAGGTAAAAGCATATTCCATTTCATTTCGGCTTTCATAGCAGAACTCATAGAATCATATAATTCTTTTCCTACAGGAAATATAATTTTACAGTAGTCTTCAAGTTATAAATGGAGCTGTTTAATTTAGAGCCACAGAATGATCCCGGTGTGTTCACAGCATGTTTATTGAATTTATTACTGTAATGCCTTTGGATATGTATTATATTTGCCTTGTATTCTACTGATCCATTGAAAATATTTTGCTTCTTATAAGAGGCACAAGGGGACATTCATAAAAAACATGAAATGTACCTTATACCTCAAGTTTTAACATTAAATATAATGGATTGGTGATACGAATACCAGACTGAACCAGCACCCTGCACCTTATGACTAGTTGTCTGTAACAGAACTCAGTCGCCTTTTTCCTTGATACTTTAATGCTGCTGCCTTTAAACTGGGGTACAGATGCCCCGGGGACACACGGACATTCCAAGAACTGTGCGTGGACGGTCAGTGTTAAGGAAATCGGTTCCCAAAACAAACCTGACCGTGTGTTCGTGTTCCTGAAACTGATTTGCGCACACTCCCCGAGGTGAAGGCGTCATTCAGAATCTACCTCCTCTTTTAAAATCTCCATTTACCTATTTTACAAAAGAAAAGGATAATGTCACTCTGACATATAAAACTTCTGAGGCACCAAAAAAGAGGAAATATTGAAGGGTTGGTGTTGAATGTTAAGAAAATAAATAGTTTTAATGACTGGTAACATCTTCTTACAAGTTAAGTGTGTCCAAATGTTTGCTTTTAACAAAATTGAATCTGTGTTGTCAGCTGATCATTTAAAAATATATATTTTGCCAGTAAATGACCATGTGATTTTTTTGGCATTTAACTTGAACAGGGTTGAAGTAGTGAGTGACATGTAAGAAATTTCTACTTCTGTGGTTCCTTAGTGCTTGTTCCTTAGCCTTTGAAAACCAGGATTCAAGCTGATTTTGAGATCTCTTCAATTCAGTAATAACATTCAGCTAAACATTTATGAGCTAACAGAAAATATTAGATCTGTCCATTTTGTTAAAACATATTTAATAATTCATCCAAATTCATATCTATACTTTTTACCAATTGTGTAATAATGACAAGTGGAATAACTTAGTTTAAAATTTTAGCAATTAAGTAAAAGGAATTTCCTAATTAAATTTGGGGTAATAAATAAAATGACTTTAGAACATATATAACATGAGGATAAACATGAGGAAGTTCATTAACTCAAGAGAGAAAGGGGGAAAAGTAAAATCTCTGACTTTTAAAGTAGAGCTTGTTCACTTTTATTTTAATGGATCAAGGTAGGAATCAAATCATCAGGAGCATTCGGATAACACTGGATTTATAAGGAAGTGATATAACAATTTTACTTTTAAATGTTAGATTGATGGTATAGTGAAAATTACATCCTTTCCAACTATTTACATTTATTATAGAAAAGTTAAAATATCAACTTGAAAAAGAACGAGGGGTATATAGTTTCTCAAAATGCTTTTAGGAAATATGTGATTTAAAGAATGTTTGAAAACCACCCCCTAGATAATACAAAAAAGGAAGACTGAGAAATCAACAGCTTGCAATGTCACATGTTCGAGCCTCCCGACCCATGGCTTGGAAGCACTTCTGCTATAACATTGTTCACTCATCGTGATCATTCACGGTCCACACACCTAGAGCTCCATGATGTTGGCAACTGTGAGCTCCCTGTTCCCCATATATAAGAGCCCCAGTACTTAGCTCAGTGTTTCCATTAAAAGCATTCAACAACATTTTCACAAGTAAAACATAAGCATTTTATACTTCTACTTTGTCATTTTCGTTTAGAAAAGCCATAAAATATTCTGAAATAAACAAACAATCTAGGTTGTGCAATCTGACATATCCCAAACATCCCAAATCACTTCGGAATTCTTTACACGTAACACATGCACGACCACATTTTCAAAGAAAGCAAGCGAGGGAATGAGACAGACGACCTAGACGCGGCTTTCACTTCTTCAATACTTATTAAATACTCCCTATATGCCAGACACTATTCTAGGAATTGGATGCTAGCAGCTACGGTGTGCATCTCTCCTTATTTATCATGGAGTCGGCTTGCACAGTTCCTTATAGGTACTGAATCAACTGGAGAAACATTAAGATTCCACAAGCATTTGACATATAAGCGCTTTAATTCTACCATCTGGTTTGCCTTTGTACGTGGACCATTTATTGCCACATTTCCCAAGGTATCTTGGGATTTCTTGGGATTTCTAGGTGGAAAGACCAAGTTTAGGAACTGGTCTGGAATACTGATTCTGTAATTTTTCTGAATTGTAAAACAATTTCCCATTTGACTTAACAGCAGGCACAGCATCTCCCCGTTTCAGCTTCTAGAAGTCCAAACTATGAAAATATACAAATTAAGGATTTGCTACTTAAAGATTAGAGAATGTTTGCTGAGTTAAGGTCATTGTTATTATGTTGATTATATAATTTACCCAAACATTTAATTCAAATTCTTCAATTTTGATGAAATTCTTCAGAAGGAAATCATATCGTATAGTCCTATGCAGGTGTTTTCAGAGCCTATTCATTCCTGTTTACATTAAAACTATCCCATCAAATATAAATTAAATACTCTTTCCCCAGCCTTTCTGGGCCTCTCATTGATTGGACAGCACACTAGTCCCAAGCATGGGAAATGTGGAAATTAGGGATGGGAAATAAGGTAACACAGGACTAGGAAAAAGAAAAAGGCAAAACTTGCTATTAGGAGTCATAATTTCCTACAAATTATTTTAATTGAATATGACGACTAAAAGCATCTGCAATGTTTGTGAATAGGAAATATTCAACTGAATTTAAAGATACTGACTATGTAAAAAGCACATTTTTTAAAAGTGAAGCTTCAATAACGCAGAGACTTTGCCCCTTTCCTTTACTCTTAGTCCTTCCGACTTCCTGGTGACGGGAAGTTAGGAGTTAGGATCGTTCGGAGTTAGGATCGTTGACATAACGCGGCGGTGCCCTCGTGTCTATTCTTCCTGGTATGTTTTCTGCCCCCCATTTCTGTGTACATAAAACTTACAAAGAGGTAAGTCTGTAGAACAGTAAATTCATCTGCTCTAGTGCCTGTTTGCATTGTAACAAAATTATCAAATTTTCTTTTGTGGAAATGAATAATACCCTTATTTACTGCTTTGTATTTTTCTAGGAAACCTTCCCAGGTGCTATTTGTCTCTCTCCCCGCCCCGACCTCTCTTCCTTTACATGCCTGCCATACCAGCTTCCGAGTCCCCCACGACTTATGCCACTTCCTCAGATAAGTTTTCCTTCAAAGTTTTTGAAGACAGAATTTTAGAGTATTTCATATTTTAGGTTGCAACTACACATTTATTATTATGGTTATTCTAGTGGCCAGAAAGGCTTCCCCACCAGAAACTCCCACACTCCCAAGCACCTCGGACGTGCTCCGATTACCCATCCCCAGAGGAAATATTCTTTTTGGATAAAAATGCATCAAAGATATTCTGCAGAAGTCATCCATATTGAGAACTGTTGGCTGGTTTTATGGAAAAGCTACAAGCAGAAAACTTTGAAGATCCCAAATAAAATGGTGCTTTGTCTTACAGATTTGAGAAAGAAAGGCAGGAGACGGCGACTGGGACTTGGTTAAAGCGAAACTGCACGCCTTCCTTAAGTAGGACGAAGCCTAGGGGTTACGGAATGAAAAGGGAGCAAGAAAGACTCCCACACAGAGCGAACACCATCAGGCTGCAAAGCCGAGGGCATGGAGGCGTCCACACCATTCTCTGGACTCTGAGGCATTTATGCTCGCGGGCACGAATTTTTTAAAATTATTTGTTGTATGTTTTCTGGTTTTGAGGTTTTCAGAGATGGACTAAACTGACAAGTTTTTCCAGCCACCATAGGCTTCATGATAGGGTTACACACAACTGACACCTATCTCTTCACTAGAGTGGACATGATGAGGGCCAATCAGTCAGGATCACTTAGCATCGTGTCCTGGTACACAGCATCAGCCTGGCACATAACAGACACTCAACAGATATTAGTTCATTATTACATTTGGGTAGTATTATCCTGAATATTATCAATATTACCCCAAAATGACAAATTACATTACAAAGTAATCACATTTATTTATCAAAAGCCAAATGGAATTACACACAGATTAATGTAAACCCCTTCCCACCACTAAGAAATAAATGTTTTGCGAGGATCGCCTATTTTTTTTTGGAAAGGAAGGACCAGGCATTGACTGTGCCTGGCACGTGCATGAGTGCAGAACTGGTGTTTTTACAACACAATGACGTTATTGTTTTAAGATGAAAGTCTAGAAATCATCTAATTGGGAACTTCTACAGAAGAAGCCCTGAAGCCCAGAGGACTTCACAGTTATTTGTCCAAGTCGCATAGTTAGTTAGTTGCAAACTAGAATAAAAACACTGGTCCTTCTCCTCATTCCACAGCCAGACACTCAGGGACGGAAGCCACGGAATTTCTGTGTAAATAAATATACTGAATGTTCATATTATTAGTCACACATTTTTTAAGTATTATTTTGTGTTTAATATTTAAAAACTGATATTGAATGCATTAGAAAAACTGATAACGACGAAAATCATTTTACATCGAGTTGTGAGAAACTGGGAATTACTTTTCGGAAGTCTTGTTCTTTTTTAAAAAAAAAAAGGCAAAGAAAAGCGGCAAACCCCTATTATTCCACTGACCCTATTTAAATAGATTATATTTACTCTGTATTCTGAAGGTAATACTGTTTACATTCTAACTGTGATTTCCATACATACATGATATTTTGGGAAGCAACAAATTGAGTTTTGTGAAATTCATTCTGTTAACAAAGTAAAGTCTTGTTCAGCATTAGTAACCAACAAATCATAATTATCATGTACCTCAGAAAATAATTCCTATATCACTTGAAAAAGCTAGAGCATTTCTTTCCTACAGTTAAGTCCAAACCCAAGTTGGCAAACCATATTGATAAATTAATGGGGAAAAGCTTCCACCAAGAATTAAAAGCAACCTTGAAAATATCTCATTATATATTCTTCTACAACAAGCAGCATCATATATCAATGTATTAGAATATGCTTCTTGTTCAATCTTTTTTTCAATTTTACATACACTTTGTTATGCTGTGAATGCTGATCATAAAACAAGTCTCTGCTTTTACAACACTTAAAAATTGTTTTAGTATCAGTTAATTTCAAAGAGTGAGAATAAACTAGTATATGTATGTGTACGTGAAAAAAATTTTTTAGATGTACAAAGGTGGGTTTATATTCTGCACATATTCTACGTTTTACTGCATCCTTTCTGATTCAGAAGTTATTAAGATGAAGCTGATGAGCAGTAAGGATTGACTGTATGGCAGGTGACGAGTTTACATTGCTACTGTATTTACTTGCATAATTTCCCCTTTTTCTTCTCTGATTGTCTCTCCCTAAAAGAGAAGAAATTAAGAAGATCCTCTGAGCATCTAACTTCGGTTCACACTTAAGATTCTCACTTCCACTTTCAAAAGAAGAGCAACTCATATCATTTGCAATGTTAATCAGAATGCAGGTTTGCTAATGTTTTTCTCTTCCTTCAGCAATTTTCCATATTCCTAAAAAGTACCTCCTAGGGTAAAATAACTCTTTAAATGAGTGTGCCTGTTTATGTGTTAAAAGCAGATGGGAAAAGAGAAAAAAAAGGGGGGAGAATAAATAAAGGAGATAGAAAATAAATTGACATTTAAATGTTCCTTCCTTTCAAATGTGCATCCTACATCTCTTTCACTTGCACTAAAATGAAGAAGGCAGTGGAGAGGATCTTGATTCACTTCTGGTGTTCTCTGTGGGCTCACTCAGGGGTCCACAAGCTGCTTCCCACCATGAGAGTAAGAAAAATAAAATGATGGTCAGGGAAAGAAGGGGAGAACTACTCAGACATGGCAGAGAAGTCAGAGCTGATCTTTGCCTCGCACAGCTAAGGGCCAGAGAGTACTCATTTAATTTAGTCGTTTATCTGCACATTCTGTTAGCATAGCCTCACCTGGCACTGCGGCCACTGTCTGTGTGTGTGTGTGTATACACCATGTATATCACATTATGAATATATAAAGGAGACAGAGAAACATAAGATTATAGTTGACTGACAGACCTATAGATAAGATGGAGAGGGAAATAGATGAGAAAGACTTAAAGAAAGGAAAAAAGTATTTAAGAGAAAACCTAGAGGAAATAGATCCTAAAGTTTGAAAATAGAGACAAGCATGAATATAATAGTAAGGTATGTTTTTAACCTTCTACTTTAACATGCATTTTTAGAGTTTGTAGACAAATGAAGAACACACAGTATGTAGAGATGCACTGGGAGTATCTTGAGTTAGAAGAGTGTATATGTGAGTGTGTTTGAGCATGGGTGTGAGTGAGTGAGTGAGTGCGTGCGTGTGTGTGTGTGTGTGTGTGTGTGTGTGTGTGTTGAGAGTGTGTTCTGATGAAGAATTTATCATTTGTAGCTTAGGCCCAGGTCACGGTCTGCTTTCTCAAATCATGTTTGGTAAAAACCTATGCTGAAAGGACACATGAGCCAGCTCTTTCGATTCTATAAAGTGCTTTTGGGGATTCTAGAAACTGACTGAAATCCATGTAAACACTGCCTGCGTCGGACCTCCTCTATTTCCTCCTGTGCCCCACTTCTTAGGCAATCACAGCCCATTATGTTTTTTGCAAACTGTCTATTTTAGGTTATGGAGACAAAAAACTGCAGGTTGGATGCCAGTACCTCAAAACTCAAAGTGTGACAAAATGCAATAATCCGATTATATCAATGCAATAACATGTAGTCTACGAGTAATAAGTCGTTGCCCCATTTTTGTCTATAGTACATAAGGACGGTATAGGTCATCACCAGATGCTGCTGGGAACGAAAGGCGGCGGCAGAGAAAAATTCCTCACCGTCCCAAGTCCCTCCCCGTAAAACTCTGACATCCGCTTCCAGACCCTCCACCCCTCTGCTGGGTTAGGGCCACAGCTTTCGATCTGTCCACAGATGTCTCAGCCATGTGGCAGAGTCCAGCCACAGACTACCTCAGCCGTACAGTGCGTCCTGTGATTTCAGCGATCTACGCCAACATCTCACTTCCTTGGCAATGATAACGTGATATGATTATATTCACTAGTCGTAAATTTGAAAGGAAGCAGGTTAAGCACAGGATTAGTTGAAAATCTCTGCTCCCGATCCTTCTCGCCGTGAACTAGGTGGTCTGGAAGATGAGACACTGAGGTGCCATTTAGTTAGCCACGCCCATAGCCCATTAGGAAGGGTGAATGCACCGTGTAAAGTTATCTACTGTGAATCGTTGGATGGATGTCTCTGCCAGAAATGTGGGCCGAAGCATTCATTCCAAAAATAAATAAAATGAATGAATGAATGAATGAATGAATGAATAAGGCGATGGGCAGGTAGAGAGAGCAGGCGAGTAAGTGAGAGACAGGGAGGCGAGAGCACAAGCAGAAGCTATTTCATTACCTTTTAAGTTAAATAGTTTCAAGTTCCCTTTTCTTCAAGTGTCTCCATTTTGGTTTTATTGGTAGATTCTGTCTTAACACTCGTTATATAAAATGTCATCAGTATACAAGGGCTTTCAAGAGATCCCCTTGACCAAGCACAAGAGAAAATAAGATTGTTCTATGAAAGTTAAACCTTAAAATTCCATTCAAATGTCTCTAAAATGAATACTATACATTCAAACGCAAGCATACAGTCCTTTACATCATCTGTAGATAAAATTACACTCATATTGATAAGAAATAACAAGTGTTGGTGTAGATGTAAAGAAAAAGGAACTCTCACAAACAGTCGATGGGCAGGTACACTGGTGCAGCCACTATGGAAAACAGTATGTAGGTTCCTTAAAAAATTAAGAACTGAATTACCATATGACCCGGCAATCCCTCTTCTGGGTATCTCCTAAAAAATTTAATAATACTCACTAAGATATATGCACCCCTATGTTCATTACAGCAAAAGTACCTAACCCCCAGAATGCAGACCAGTACCAGTCCGTGGACTATTAGGAACCGGGCCGCACAGCAGGAGGTGAGCAGCGAGCAAGCGAGCGAAGTTCGTCTGTACCTGCAGCCGCTCCCCAGCGCTAGCATCACCGCCTCAGCTCCACCTCAGATCATCGGGCATTAGATTCTCATGAGAGCACTGGTCCTGGTGCCAAAAAGGTTGGGGACCGCTGCATTATAGTATTATTCACAATGGCCAAAACATAGGAACAACCTAAGTGTCCTCTGACAGATGACTGGATAAAAAAGATGTGGTACATATACACAATGAAATATCACTCAGCCATAAAAAAGGATGAAATATTGTCATTTGTGACAACATGGATGGATCTTGAAAGTATTATGCTAAGTGAGATAAGTCAGATGGAAAAGGACAAGAACCATATGATTTCACTCACATGTGGGATATAAAACAGAAAGCGACAATTGAACAAACAAAACAAACTTACAGACACAGACACAGTTTAGTGGTTACCAGAGGGGAAGGGGCTGGGCGGACAATGAGAAGGGTAAAGGGCGTCAAATACATGGTGACGGAAGGAGACGAGGTTTGCGTGGTGGGTACACAACGCAGTATACAGATGTTATATTACAGAATCGCACGCCTGAAGCTTACAAATGTAATTAACTAATGTTACTCCAATAAATTTAATTGTTTAAAGATCACACTCATGTCTTCTTCCCTACGTTTAAGATGCCCTGTGCTGGATCACACGACTATTGAAATGAGCAGCAGAGACTCACAGCTCTAACCGACTACAGCACATGACTTACCTTTTTGTCACTGCTAAGAGACTGAGCTCTGGAGTCTGGGACCACTGCTTCAGGGTGTCCTACATCATCGGAACTTGGGCAATAATTTATATTCTTTAAGGCCAGCGCTGCCTAAGCTATAAATTGGGGAGCATGGCAATATCTATCTCACAGGTGACCGTGAGAGCCAAATAATATTACAAGTATAAATGCCTGCCAGGGATTCCGACATGCGATGGGTCCTTAGAAACACGAACAGTCTGTGAGCACATTCTCGTGGTGGGAAGAGCACGGCTTTGTAATCAGGTGAACTTGAGCATCAGTCCCAGCTCTAGCACTGACCCGTGAAATGGCCTTGAGAAAGCTAAAGGCATCTCCAGCTCGCCTCGTCTCCACCATGGGCCCAGCAGCAACGATGAAAGGTGATACGTAAAGACGCAGAGTGCCACAGAGCAGCAGGCTGTTACATCGTCCATCACGAGTTCTCAGTAAAAATAAAGAAAGCAGGACAAGACGGAAACAAGTTCCCAGCAGAGGCGGCTCAGAGAACAAGACCGGGAACCACCTTACCTGGTCTCCGCAGGTTTCGGTCCAGCCAGAGAAACCCAGGAAGCCTCCCTGTTCCCCACCTCCTGTGGCACCAAATCTCAGAGTTCTGCTTGGAAACCTCTCTGATCTGTCTGTCGCCTCATCTCTATCACGACCACCAGGCACAGACCCCCGTCCTTTGCTGTCTTGGCCACTGGAACCGTCTCTCAGACTCACTCGGCCATTTTCCACACAGTAGCCAGAAAGATATTCTGAACAAAAAGACAGCTGCATCGCACCCCCGATGAAGTCCCTTCCGAAGCCCCCCCGTCGTCTTTGGGATAAAATCCAAACCTCTTCATGGGACCCCAGCCAGCTTCTACTCCCATCCCACTACTTCCTGAGTGGGCTAAGTGCCAAGGATTCTGAGTGTGCCATCCCCTCGCTCCCAAACGTCACACGTGACCCCTAGTGGGCCACCCATCCGCCTCCCCTCACTGAGGACACGTCCCTCCACTCTCGGCTGGAACGCGGCTTCCTCAGCGAGGTGGCCTCCGAGAACGCACCTTCTGCTGGTCCCAACCCCACTTCGCTTTTCCACTTCACTTATTCACACCACTCTGCCTCCCTAGCTCTAAGCTCCTTTCCTCATCTTCGCGTGTTCTGGGCATCATGGGTGTAATTCAAAGAGAAACGAGAGAGAATTACAGCCCAGCCTTTAACAGGTTTTTAATTTTTTTCAGTACTTCTGAGGGAAGAAAAAAAGTGAAAATCACTTCTAATTTGTTCCCTTTTCTGAAAAGAGCAAAAAGAAGGAAAATTTTAATGTTCAGCATCTCCCTCTTCCTTCTCTGCTCTCACGTTTTCCTCACAGAGGTAGCGATTCTGGGCTTCAAGCAAAGATTTTTATATTGAAGATATATGACGTCTTAAGAAGTTGATGATAAGAAACAAATATGAAAAGAAATGTCTCAGGCGCAAACCCATACCCACGGCATCAGCAGCGGCTGGGTCCAGAGCACTCCCTCACCACCCAGCCGAAGGAAGAGCACCGAAGGAAGAGCACCGAAGGAAGAGCACCTCCACCAGCACCGGGCGCACAGCATCCCCTGGGCGGCGGCAGGAGGAGCGGGCAAGGACTCGGGGCATCCATCTGTGCCACCCGAGCTAACATCCGCCTCTGGGAAATACACGAAAACACCCTCTTAGGGAAATATCAGATCCACCTCACCGCCCTTCCTGGCATATCCTGTCTTCCTCTGTCCTCCTCTGTCCCTACACGCCATGCTCACAAAACTTTCCTCTCAACAGGGAGGCATGCAAGTCAAATGCCGTCAAGATCCCTTTGTGTGTCCCTGCAGAGCAAGGGGGGACAGATGTGTTGCATGTAAAAAGCTCATCTATCCATAATGAAGGGACTTTCCAAGATCACAGGAAACACGCAGTTGGAGGCAGTAACAGGAGCCTTAAGACCGGAAGTGCATACGGCCCGCGCCAGACGCCCGCCGGCTCCTGGCCCTTGTCCACGTTTGGGCCTGGCCCTGCTGCACTAGCAGAGGGCTGCCTCTCAGACGTCCTTTATCCAGACACGACACCCTTCTCAACAATGTTTTCTCTATTCCAAAACCCTAAGGATTGAAAAGACATTAAGCCTGAAGTAAAGCACTGATGAGATTAACAAATACAACCTGAAAAAAAAAAAAAAAAAAAACCTGCTTATTGAAATGCGTGCATTCCATCTCCCACATCCCCACGGGCCAACCTTCCGAGTGGGGTCCCCTGAGACCACATATCAGGGTGCTTCTCCTCCACAGCCCCATCAGGAGAAGAAAATGATCTTTTTACAGTGTCGGTGATGAAAACCGAGGTGTGAAAAATTTGGCAGTTTTTTACATTTACTTCAACAGAGAAATATATCCAAATTAGATTTCCATCAGAAAAAAAAGCATCATTTGAAAAATTATAGTTTAGGACCAAGGACATGAAATTTCTATTTTTGAACTAATAGTGTTTATTAGGTATGTTTCCCACTGCTCTGTGTTATTAATTTATACATTATTATTTCTTGGGTTACTGTGCTTATTATGTTTTTCTTTATGGATTTTTAAAGAGCTGATTATATAGTTTTTCAGTTAATTAGGTCACTTTGTAATATTAGAATATAAAAGGCATTTGGGAAACAATAAAGGAAAACATTTCCTAAGTGTGATAACAATCAAGTAAATCATTTAATGGTTTGATTTGTTGGAAAGGGTGCCAAGAGTTATCATCAGTCACTTTTCATAGTTGGATAGGCTGCTAAATATAGAAAGAAGGAAATGTTAGCACATTAATCCATTAATGTGCTCTGAGAAGAAGTTAGGATTTCAATTATGCCAATCAGAGAGCATATCATTTAGCTAAAATTTGTAGTAAACACATTTTGGGGTGTCTGCCTACTCTAGAAAGTGCCCCCACCTACAGGCCTCTGAAAATATGAGCTCGGATATCCAGATCACTATTACGGGACCCGTGTTCTGGTCCTGTAATAACACAGATGACCCATGTGTGGCATCTGACCCAAAGAAACCAGCTGGACTGAGTTAATCAGTGCTCTTGCAAGAATTTAAACACATTTAAGATGCATAGGGACAAGGAACTCGTGGCAGACACATGCACAGTTGAAGACTGGAATGTTTTCGGTCATGTGGCTTCTGATATGTAATCAGAAAAAGCCATTCAACAAAGAGATTCGGAAGAATGGTGCCAATTACAAAAGCACAGATGGAAAACACATTCTTTGAAAGAAGGAGCAAGATAGAAAAAACAGCGTCCCAGTCCCTAGATCCAGGGATGTGGGTTACAAATTATACCTACATTACACTCACAGCATAATCTACACCCAGGTCCCTATGCATTTTGGGTCACAGATATGCTTGGTTTTCCAGAAGTTTTCCTCCCCAGCCCCCAAAAGATTGCCTTTTTATTTAAGTTAGATGGAGTGAATTTCTCTTGCAAGTGAATAAACAATTCCTAGTTAAAACAGTGTACACACACACACACACACACACACACACATATATACATGTACACCACCACACACACACACCCCCCTCTGCATATTAGGAACATAAATCTTTGCCTTAATGAAGCTATATTTTGAAAATTCAGTGGCACATAGAAAAAAATTCAAATGACATCCAAATGGGTCCTTGTAAGTTACACTAATGCCATAAAAAAGTAAAAAAATTTAGAGTCAATTTTCTTTTGTCTTATTTCTTTTATCACATATGAGAGACTTCAACGAGATCAGTGGATCAAATAAAACGAAGATGGATCCAACAGTGTGAACATAAACCAGATCAACCAGCAATTTACTATGTGTAATTTATACCCACGTCCCTACTACCTGCCTCCATTTCGATAATCCCATTTCATCCTGCGTATCTATCACAAAGAATTACTTGGCATCACCAAATAGATCATGCTGTTTCAGAAACTATTCCCACACTTCTAAATTTTTCCTCATTTTTTAATTTCCAGCCAAATGTCAACTCATCCATGAATCCTGCTCAAACTGCTCAGACTGGGTCACTCACTGTACTCAAGTGTTAACAGCCCTTTTACAGGTGTGTTACAGTACTACTACAGAGGACTATCACTTTATGTTTACACACCTGCCACTTAATCCTAAATCTCAGTGTTGAACACAAGGCCTGAATGAGAATGGGTGTTTACTGATGTTTACTGAATGAATAAATGAACCTATCGATTAAAACAATCGATGCCTTTCTTATAAGGAAAAAAAGGCAAATATTTTTCAAGCATAAATGAATAGGGTTGGGATGGGTCATTGTAAATCAAAAATCAAAAAAGTTGTTTTTCTATTCCAACTAAATAAATTCAGAAAACGAGTTGGAATATTTAGCACAAGAACTGCGTGTTCAGAAGCAGCAAGTTCACTCAAGCTTTCCTGGTGACATCACGGAGCTGGAATTTGCCATGCTACTGTGGAAGCCACAGGCACCACCAAAGGGGCTGTTCTAATGTAGAAAAAAAAAGTTTTCTTGTGGTCTTGATGTCAAGAAAGGATTAAATTCACTCGGTGCTTTAAAGTGACATTGAACCAAATCCATCCCTATTTAATACCAGCTGTTCTACAATTATACCAATTAATTTTCCTAGTAACAACTTCCTATAAAGGTTTGTGAGTGTATGTTTGTATGTGCGTGTGTGTGTGCGTGCGCACGCGTGCATGTGTGTGTGGGAGGAGGGGTGGGGTCAGGAGAGGGAGAAGTAAACAAACAACAAAAATATTAACAGAAAGTTATTATCTATTACCCTATTTTATAGACGGGGAGGGTGCGGGAGATGAGCCTCGCAGAAACGAATCGCTGAGGCAGACCCCAGACCTGACCCTCTCTCACCTGGCCATCTTAACACCTTTACGCGTGGCAGCACCGTACGGCTCCCGTTCCTTTTTCTTCACCATTGTCCTTAGACAAGCCTAAGTCCTACAAAACGCAGACTTAGCAGGAAGTATCAGAGAATGTGATGGACACGCTGCCATCTCAAAAGGAAGTGCTTGTTCTAGTTACTGAAATTCATTCCTGACCTTGAGAAGGTCAATCTACTCTGGGCATTAACTGACCAGAACTAAAACAGGAATTGTTTCTCTAATACTTTTATTAATGAGTTTGATTAGCATTAAAAAAGTACCACGTGTAAACATTTATTTTGTCTTTTCAATCAAAAATCGTTGCCAGGGTCTAAAAGTGTTCCTGATTTAAAGTGCTCAGAGTATTGAATTGGTGTCTTAGCTCACTGACAGAATACCTATAATCAGGGATCAATGATTGTCATAGATACAAATAAATGCATTTCAATCGCCTGTTTATAACTAAATGTATGCCTCAAAACAAACTAAACTGGCACATTCCGAACGTCTTCTTAATTTCTTGGATGTGGAGCCCCACTCATTCATCTTTTCCAATCCGAGCAAATAAATAAATAAAAATCGGCCACGTCTCAGAAGTGAGAAACATGCTCTGTGAAAAAGCTGATATGAAATGTTTTCATTTTTAAAAATGACTTGCCTGTACAGTTCTCTATTATATAGTAAATGGCTCCTCTGATTTGAAGAACTTCCAAGCTGAACCGACAAGCCTGCAATATTGCCCAATATAAACAGTAATTTGACAGAATGAAAAAAGTCATTCCCTCTTCTCTTTAATCTTTATGCTTCCTGCTCTGCTCCTTTCCCGTTACAACACAGAAGGGACTGGACTCTCAGTCTCGGCTCTTCCATCAGCCAGCACTTCCTCCACGGCAAGTGTGTGCATTATTAACTGAGGGGAAATGAAAAGCTGCGGCACCAGCTGACAAATCACCTGTCGATATATTTAGTTCACTTTACTTTTCCCCCCACAGAATTCAGAAATATTGAAAATGCCCTCGAGTGACGTCCCCAACCTGAATTTCTCCAAGGAAGCAGGACAAACACCTTCCGACCAATTCTTCCAAATTCTTAAGGCAAAGCCTCCCCTAATTCAAGCTAGTAATGTTGCCGGTATGTGGGAAGCTGGAAGACTCTAGAAAACAGAGTCAAGCAAGTTTGATCTTTGAAGCTGCAGAAAATCTGAAGCACTAGTAGCCTAATAAAAGATCTGCAATCAGGGCTGATGTGTCTGTGTCCTTGAAAACGCATTTTGTGATGACACCTAGTTTCTGTACTTGAGTAACTGTATCTATGATTTCACCTAGCTCTGTCAAGAAATTTTTTTTATTCCTAGACATTGCTTAGATCAGTAGCAGCTTGATAACTTTCATAATTAGTACAGAAGTATTCCTTCACTTTTCTGGAGTGTAAAGTTGACATATATGAGAAGGATGGCTTTAATTCTATTAATACATAAAGGGACTAAAACAATTTTATGCTGCAATTGAGGCTGTCCGATTGCAGCTGGACTCCTGACATGATCTGTTCAAATACCCCCCACCTCCCTTCTTCTCTATTGAATTTCCATATTCCACACTTTCTCTATTTCTTTCAAGTGCCAACCCATACTCTCTTGTCTTCAGCTCATGGCTTCACCTTGAACCTTTTTTTTTTTTTTAAGTAAATAGTCCATCTGACCTGAGCTATCTCAATTTTCCATATATCCATGTAAAACTTTTTCTATATATTTAGCCATCCTGGTTTTTTTTTTCCTCTTCCACTTCAGAAGAATTTTCTTTCCTTTCTGGAGTTAAACCCAGTCTGATCCCTGTCCTTTGCACATTTTTCAGAATCTTGTTTCATCAAGTTATTATTCTCACTCGATTTTTGAATTTCTCCCTCATTCTTTTTCTTCTTGACTAGGTCCATGCTCAGTTCCCCCAACCTAAGTCCTTTCTGTGACCTTGAACTCAGTTAAAGTCACCATTTTCTCTCTCTCTCTTCAGGTTTTCTCATATTCATTCCCATTTTTTACTTAAAAATTACAATATGAAAAATTAAATTAAAAAATCAGATTGATTGATATCCTATCATCCAGTAAAAAAGTGTTATTATTTAAAGGTATTCACGCACATTTAAGAAAATACATTTAATAAAAATTGATCATGTATTATAAATGTGTGTTTCATGGACCAATATTTATGACAAATAACTTTCTATGTTAATAAAAGTAAATCTCTATCATTAAAATGGTTGTATTTTTTTTTAATTGTATAGAGTATTTAACCAACTCTGGTATTATTTGTTAGGAAGCCAATTTTCCTCTATTATAAACAATGCTGCAGTATAGTCTTTTGTCTCCTTCTCTGCATGCTTGTGTGATTACAACCTTAGTGTACATCCTTCAAGAAGAATCCTAGGAAACATTTTCAGATGTTCACCCACATGGTATAATGAGCGTGGGGGAACTTGGATTGTCTTACTTCCATTAACTTGGCTCTTCAACTGACTGTAATCTTCACCAATGATTTAATGCAATTACTCTCCCAAAATGAACTGTGACATTTTAATTATCAAAATCTGTTTTCATCCTAATAGTCATCATTCTTCATGTCTACACATGATGTCTACACATCATCCCTTACATCTTCAAACTCTCTCCTCCCTTAATAATTTCCATTGCATTACGGCAGCAATTTTACCTCTATCCATTTTCTTTTCTACCCGTGTGTCTTCTTCCTTCTTCCACATAAACACTAGTCTGTATTTCACTCAGACTTATTGCTTACTTTATTATCCTTCCTAACCTGATAGTCTCGCCCACTCCCAGTTATAGCTGTTGCCTCTATTTTCCCCAAATCTGGCTTTTCCAAGAATTTCCTGATTTCTCCTAGATTTATTTACCCTTATGTCCCATTAGTAACAAAAATAACAGGTTTAAACTCACTTATGCCCTCTTAACTGCCTCCTCTTCCTGGATTTCTCGGTGAGGTTGGCTTCCCCATCGACTCTGTCTTGAGCTTAATGTCCCATCCCTCTCCCCCCCCCCCAAAAAACATCCCAAGCAATAACTGGTTTTGCCAGAGCATGTTTTTCCTGATCCCTGCTGGGCACAGTGACGGCGTCTACCTTTTGTACTCTTTTCCTGCACCTGTGTCGAGGCCCCGTTTTCCTCATCAGCAAACTTGCATCTACTGAATTCAGTAGATGGTAAGGCCGTTCTGCTGCGTCTCCATTCCCCGCTCGCCCGCCCCAGTCTGCCTCAGTCTGCCCCAGTCTGCTCCAGTCTGCCCCAGTCTGCCCCAGTCTGCCTCAGTCTGCCCCAGTCTGCCCCAGTCTGCCCCAGTCTGCCTCAGTCTGCCTCAGTCTGCCTCAGTCTGCCCCAGTCTGCCCCAGGCGGTGAGAAGGCAGAGCTGAAGCCCAGCAGGAAACGTGTGGAAAACCTGAGCTCCCAGGATCCTCTCAGTTCTCAGCATCCAGAGCCAGAAACCAGGAAGGAAGCCGCCAGGGAGCCACTGTGTACCAGTTATTTTCATTTTGATTTTGATTTTTTCTTTCTGCTGAAGTCAAAAGAAGAGAGGAGGACAGTGTTGGCAACACCAGCAAAGGTAGCTGGCAGGAATGCCGGGGAATGTGACAGCCCCGGAAAATATGGGACAGCCCTGGTGGAAGTGGCAGTGCTGGCACAGGTAGGTGCCAGCATGCAGGCAAAGCAGCGGTGTGAAATGAGCAGGATGCAATGACGACAGCGGCAGTGGCCTTGGCAAAGGCAGAGGTGGTGGAGAGAGCAGAATGCCAGGAGTCCATGTGACAGAGCACAGTCCTGTCACGCCACAAGGACAGCCTCTTCTATGTGGCAATCCAGCCCCTTTGGTGGTTCCCTAAGACGCAGGCGACACATCTTCCTGGCCCAAGGCGGCCCACAAGATCGGCAAACAAGACGACAAAAGCCACATTGAGACTCAAGAACTTTAGAACTGGCACAGCATTTCTAGGGCATAGAGTGAGATTTCTTCAAAAGCAGAAGTCAATTAAGATGTTGAAATGGACAGCAACTTTTCACACGAGGTCGGTATGGCGTGCACGCATTGCGATGCAGACACTGGGTTTTAAAGTCTGAGTCCGCAGTAAGGCAGATTTAAGATGTCTAACACACACGACTTTTCCTCTCAACTGACAGGAGGCAAGAATATTTGATAGGATCCAGTTTTCTGAAAATAGCTTATTCTTTACAAATCCTTTAATCAATATTCAGGAGTTCATTGACAACCCCCCAAATGTGCAGCTAATTAGCTGCTGATCGTAAGCTTAACATTTAGCTCTCCTGCACCAAAAAAAGATTCGTTAAAAGATGTTTATTTTGAATGTTAAAAGATAACTGGGAAAGAAATATGGATTAAGACCTCAAAATTGTCCTCTCAAATGGTTCTCTTCTTTTTTGGTCGAAAGACAAAGACGATAACTAGGAAAATCGAATGATTTGGGGGGGTGAGGGAAGAAGCCCTTGAAAATCAAGAATTTCTTGCTGTTTTTTAATGCTGTCAGCATTTTAAGCTGGTAATTCTAAGCTGGTAATTCACTCCTCCCCAAAGATTTTAAATAAGCTCATCAAAAACCTAGCAGTCTAAAAAGTTTAATAACTTAGAGAAGAGATTACTTCTCCAAAAGAGAGATTTCATCCCACTCACTCAGCTTTACCTCTCTACTGTCTCCCATTGCAACACCAAGTGTCGTCTCTGGACAGTAGACTAGGTTGCAGGTTTGCACTGCTGTTTGCACTTAATCCCCAAAATAAACTCAAGAAATTGCTGTAAAATGCCAAGATTGCACTGCAGAGGGGCAAAAAAAAGTTATTCAAGTCAGGCTCACCTTGTTCCGGAACCACCTCACATTTAACTAACTGATGACTCTGTTCATCGATTGCCTCTTCCAGCCCTCGTCAGGCACCATCCACTGGACCAACGGAAGCTATGCTTTTGCCTTGCTGTACATGTGCTTTCCTTTTATTTCAGGAAGAAATTTGGAAAACGGTTTGTTTTCATTTTCTCATTTCAGAGGATTTCTTATTAAAGATCCTGAACTAAATACCAAACAGATTAAAAAATCCCCTGAAAATTTAAGCAGAGAAGTTTGTGTTTAGGGAAACTGAGGCACCAGTACACTTCCGACAGTGAAGTCAGTGAGAGGTTGTCAGTCCTACCAAAGCCCACCCAGGGCTTTTTCTTTACACCTGGAAAACCCATTAGTTACCAATCTTGTGATTCTGTCCACCCCATGATGATATAATGGATCTTATGCAAGAACTGCAGTTGTCAACTCCAATCAATGAGACTAGTAAAAGGTTTAAAGATCAGAAGCAAAACATCAGTCCTGTTAGGTCTACTTGAAAATAACCAGTTCACTAATTTTCCCCCATTACCAACCACTTAGTGTCACACAGCAATTAGGCTCAGAAGCTCATCAGTCCCCTCAAAAATGAAGAGAAATTCATTCTCATTCATCCTCCCCCTCTCTCTCTCTCTCTCTCTCTCTCTCTCTCTCTCTCTCTCTCACACACACACACACACACACACACACACACACTTCCATGCTTTGCAACTCAATGTCGAAGTGTGTATCATTTTTTTCTCCAGGGAGTTATGCTTTAACGTGGCAATTCCCCGACTGAATGCCCAGCTACAGAACAGCACTGGACCCTACTTATCTCTGGCAGCAACCAGAACTTTCTCTGTCAGTGAGGCTTTTCCAGAAGTCAGTGACGACAGGTTTCTAAGAACTTTACTTTTGCCAAATATTTTATCCTCTTTCCCTTCTTTAGATAATTGAGAACCATGTCTGTTTCCAGGATATTTATGTACTACAGTAAAATGGAAAGGCAAAGGAAGTATGGTTCCTACTACCATCGCGTCCATCCTCTGTGCTGCTTTGTCTAATTTATAAGAGTTCTGGGTCCTGGGTGATTTACTGCAACATAGATCTATCAAAATTAATTTGAGAATTTTCACAGTGCACTTGGTCTCTCCTCCCTTAATAATTTCCATTGCATTACGGCAGCAATTTTACCTCTATCCATTTTCTTTTCTACCCGTGTGTCTTCTTCCTTCTTCCACATAAACACTAGTCTATATTTCACTCAGATTTATTGCTTACTTTATTACCCTTCCTAACCTGATAGTCTCGCCCACTCCCAGTTATAGCTGTTGCCTCTATTTTCCCAAAATCTGGCTTTTCCAAGAATTTCCTGATTTCTCCTAGATTTATTTACCCTTACGTCCCATTAGTAACAAAAATAACAGGTTTAAACTCACTTATGCCCTCGTAACTGCCTCCTCTTCCTGGATTTCTCGGTGAGGTTGGCTTCCCCATCGACTCTGGCTTGAGCTTAATGCCCCATCCCTCTCCCAAAAAAAACATCCCAAGCAATAACTGGTTTTGCCAGAGCATGTTTTTCCTGCTCCCTGCTGGGCACAGTGACGGCGTCTACCTTTTGTACTCTTTTCCTGCACTTGTGTCGAGGGCCCCGTTTTCCTCATCGGCAAACTTGCATCTACTGAATTCAGTAGATGGGAAGGCCGTTCTGCTGCGTCTCCATTCCCCGCTCGCCCGCCGCAGTCTGCCCCAGTCTGCCCCAGTCTGCCCCAGTCTGCCCCAGTCTGCCTCAGTCTGCCCCAGGTGGTGAGAAGGCAGAGCTGAAGCCCAGCAGGAAACGTGTGGAAAACCTGAGCTCCCAGGATCCTCTCAGTTCTCAGCATCCAGAGCCGGAAACCAGGAAGGAAGCCGCGAGGGAGCCGCTGTGTATCAGTTATTTTCATTTTGATTTTGATTTTTTCTTTCCGCTGAAGTCAAAAGAAGAGAGGAGGACAGTGTTGGCAACACCAGCAAAGGTAGCTGGCAGGAATGCCGGGGAATGTGACAGCCCTGGTGGAAGTGGCAGTGCTGGCACAGGTAGGTGCTGGCACAGGTAGGTGCCAGCATGCAGGCAAAGCAGCGGTGTGAAATGAGCAGGACGCAATGAAGACAGCGGCAGTGGCCTTGGCAAAAGCAGAGGTGGTGGAGAGAGCAGAATGCCGGGAGTCCATGTGACAGAGCACAGTCCTGTCACGCCACAAGGACAGCCTCTTCTGTGTGGCAATCCAGCCCCTTTGGTGGTTCCCTAAGACGCAGGCGACACATCTTCCTAGCCCAAGGCGGCCCACAAGATCGGCAAACAAGACGACAAAAGCCACGCTGAGACTCAAGAACTTTAGAACTGGCACAGCATTTCTAGGGCATAGAGTGAGATTTCTTTAAAAGCAGAAGTCAATTAAGATGTTGAAATGGACAGCAACTTTTCACACGAGGTCGGTATGGCGTGCACGCATTGCGATGCAGACACTGGGTTTTAAAGTCTGAGTCTGCAGTAAGGCAGATTTAAGATGTCTAACACACACGACTTTTCCTCTCAACTGACAGGAGGCAAGAATATTTGATAGGATCCAGTTTTCTGAAAATAGCTTATTCTTTACAAATCCTTTAATCAATATTCAAGAGTTCATTGACAACACCCCCAAATGTGAAGCTAATTAGCTGCTGATCGTAAGCTTAACATTTAGCTCTCCTGCACCAAAAAAAAAGATTCGTTAAAAGATGTTTATTTTGAATGGTAAAAGATAACTGGGAAAGAAATATGGATTAAGACCTCAAAATTGTCCTCTCAAATGGTTCTCTTCTTTTTTGGTCAAAAGACAAAGACGATAACTAGGAAAATCAAACAATTTGGGGGGGGTGAGGGAAGAAGTCCTTGAAAATCAAGAATTTCTTGCTGTTTTTTTAATGCTGTCAGCATTTTAAGCTGGTAATTCACCCCTCCCCAAAGATTTTAAATAAGCTCATCAAAAACCTAGCAGTCTAAAAAGTTTAATAACTTAGAGAAGAGATTACTTCTCCAAAAGAGAGATTTCATCCCACTCACTCAGCTTTACCTCCCTACTGTCTCCCATTGCAACACCAAGTGTCGTCTCTGGACAGTAGACTAGGTTACAGGTTTGCACTGCTGTTTGCACTTAATCTTCAAAATAAACTCAAGAAATTGCTGTAAAATGCCAAGATTGCACTGCAGAGGGGCAAAAAAAAAGGAATCAAAGCAAGCCCAACCTGGTCCCAAAACAACCCAAAATTAAACAAACGAAGAACCCGGTCAACCAATGCCCCCTCCAACCCCCCGCAAGCAACAACCAACGGAACAAACGAAACCAAGCCTTTGCCTTGCTGTACATGTGCTTTCCTTTTATTTCAGGAAGAAATTTGGAAAACGGTTTGTTTTCATTTTCTCATTTCAAAGGAGTTCTTATTAAAGATCCTGAACCAAATACCAAACAGATTAAAAAATCCCCTGAAAATTTAAGCAGAGAAGTTTGTGTTTAGGGAAACTGAGGCACCAGTACACTTCCAACAGTGAAGTCAGTGAGAGGTTGTCAGTCCTACCAAAGCCCACTCAGGGCTTTTTCTTTACACCTGGAAAACCCATTAGTTACCAATCTTGTGATTCTGTCCACCCCATGATGATACAATGCAAGATCTTATGCAAGAACTGCAGTTGTCAACTCCAATCAATGAGACTAGGTAAAAGGTTTAAAGATCAGAAGCAAAACATCAGTCCTGTTAGGTCTACTTGAAAATAACCACTTCACTGATTTTCCCCCATTACCAACTACTTAGTGTCACACAGCAATTAGGCTCAGAAGCTCATCAGTCCCCTCAAAAATGAAGAGAAATTCATTCTCATTCATTCTCTCTCTTTCTCTCCCTTTCTCTCTCTCTCTCTCTCTCTCTCTCTCTCTCTCTCTCACACACACACACACACACACACACACACTTCCATGCTTTGCAACTCAATGTCGAAGTGTGTATCATTTTTTTCTCCAGGGAGTTATGCTTTAACGTGGCAATTCCCCCACTGAATGCCCAGCTACAGAACAGCACTGGACCCTACTTATCTCTGGCAGCAACCAGAACTTTCTCTGTCAGTGAGGCTTTTCCAGAAGTCAGTGACGACAGGTTTCTAAGAACTTTACTTTTGCCAAATATTTTATCCTCTTTCCTTTAGATAATTGAGAACCATGTCTGTTTCCAGGATATTTATGTACTACAATAAAATGGAAAGGCAAAGGAAGTATGGTTCCTACTACCATCGCGTCCATCCTCTGTGCTGCTTTGTCTAATTTATAAGAGTTCTGGGTCCTGGGTGATTTACTGCAACATAGATCTATCAAAATTAATTTGAGAATTTTCACAGTGCACTTGGTAGAAGGTAGATTTTTATGCTCCTGCCTCAAACTGGCATCAAGAATTAATGATGCACAATTGGTTGGGTGATTTACATTCTTGCTGGATCTTCGTCTTCGTTTAATAATATGCTGCAGCTGTGTCTGTCCTCTCACACAGTCCTGTCTTCCTACATGCTGCAGGAGATGTCGCACCTGCTCAGAGGTGGGAGACACAGCACCTTTATGAGACGATAGAGACAGATATATAAATCTAGGAGGAGAAAAGGGGAAAAGACAGAGGCTAAGACAAAAGGCAGAAAAAAAGAAAGAGGCTTTAGAATGGATATTAGATTGATGACAACATCAGGGAAACTGATGGTTTGTATTATGGTCATAATAATTCACAGGGCTTTAAATAATTTGAATTACACGTGTCTCCTTCTTTGGCCTCATTCTATGGGAGCCATACTTTGTCACACACACTCCAAATCACACTCCTTTACACTTAGAATGTTCATACAATTATGA
>NW_011888841.1:3953721-3958654 GCF_000151845.1 Pteropus vampyrus
CTCCTGCCTCAAACTGGCATCAAGAATTAATGATGCACAATTGGTTGGGTGATTTACATTCTTGCTGGATCTTCGTCTTCGTTTAATAATATGCTGCAGCTGTGTCTGTCCTCTCACACAGTCCTGTCTTCCTACATGCTGCAGGAGATGTCGCACCTGCTCAGAGGTGGGAGACACAGCACCTTTATGAGACGATAGAGACAGATATATAAATCTAGGAGGAGAAAAGGGGAAAAGACAGAGGCTAAGACAAAAGGCAGAAAAAAAGAAAGAGGCTTTAGAATGGATATTAGATTGATGACAACATCAGGGAAACTGATGGTTTGTATTATGGTCATAATAATTCACAGGGCTTTAAATAATTTGAATTACACGTGTCTCCTTCTTTGGCCTCATTCTATGGGAGCCATACTTTGTCACACACACTCCAAATCACACTCCTTTACACTTAGAATGTTCATACAATTATGAAAAAAGATGAATGTTAAAACATAAAATTGTTATGTTTTTTGACAATCACACATCCAAATGATTGTTTACTTCTTAAGATTGGTCATCTGGGGGAGATACTGGGTTTATTGTAACACGGTGAGCAGTACTCAAAATTCTTTAAAATCTGGCACTGCCTTCAAAGTCTGTGGCACATTCTATTTAATATCCTCAGCGGGAGCAAACTTTCATCTTTTAAAGTTAGACTGGGAATAACCTTGGAGATCCTGTTGGATGATAATATCTGGACTCTAAGATTCAAATTGGATCTTCGTAAGAAATTACATATCGAGCTATTTTTGGAGCATACAGTATGTGAAAGGCTGGCTACACGAAAATGAATACCAGAGTCCTTGTGCAGAATAGCTTGTGTCTGAAGGGACAGGGACACAGAAACTGACCATTCCGACGGTCCACGCACGGCGCTGCACCCTCCTGCAACATGCAGAAGCGCTCGGCTACACGGGGAGCCGGGAGCCTCCGCGTGAGGGTTTCCTGGGGATGGAGATACTTAAACTGAGGCTTAAGGAATGATTAGGCATTAGATAGATGAAAAAGGGCAGAAAGGACATTCCAAGCAGAAAAAGGTGGTGAAAACCATTTTGGAAGCACTACAGCATGAAGTGCAAAAGTTGGTGAGGAGAGAAGAATAGAAAAGACCAGAAAAATAAGCAGGGTCAAGTTGGGGGTGGGGGGAGGGGTGTGTGTGTGTGTTTCTAAGGAGGTGTTTCTAAGGGTTCGTCAGGGAATGATATGGTCAGAACTGCATCTCGAATAGCTCTATCTGAAACATCATCTCCTTGCTCTGGGTTCTGGGAAGAAGAGCACTGACAAACAATGGGAAAGATGACAGTAAGACCAAATAGGAGTGGACAGATGAAAAATATTTAGGATCTAAAACAGCAGACATAACCAGTGATTTTTTTTTTTGGGGGGGTGTTAAGGAAGAATGAGAACAATGTTCAGGTATATGTCAAGGAGACCGGAACCGGATGCCAAACGCACCTGGCAGGCTGGTGGAGAGGGACCGAGAAGGGAGTTCAGTGAGGCTAGTCTGAGCACTCAAAGCACAAGGAAACCACCACCGCTCAGAGGTGAGCCATCCTGGAAAAACAGAGCCATCACTCTGCTCCTTAGAAATAGGAGTGAAGGACACTGAAGTCTTAGAAGTTGGTTTGAGCAAAAGTAGTGGAGAACTGAGAAATATCTGCTAATGATATTAAATAGCCACACTCCTAACTGGAGAAGAAGCTAATAAAGAATAAAGCTAAGTTTTAAAAAGATTATGAACACGACCAGAATAAAGACTGGAGACATATTTGTCAAAAAGTGTCACCAAGTCTCTGGTGAAAAAATATTGGTAATACCAGAAACCTGCACTATGTCATTTCAAGTGTGCTAGTTTCGTGTGTGCACGTGTGCTCATGCTTCAGTTTAATACAAAGCGTAGGACTTAACATCTCAAGCCGTATTTCATTGTCTTTGACGTCATTCACAGTTACAAAATAACTTCTTTTCACATTGGCATGTCTAGTTATATGAACACAATGAGCCCCAAAACAACACTGCGAGATTCTGATGGCCAAAGAGACAAACCAGGCACGATCCTCACTGTTAGAATACCAGCCTCGATTGCAGCACACTGCAGACACTGGCTATACAAGTATCACACCTGCCCAAGTCTGCTACAGGATGCAAAAGTTCTCTGCCAAGGAAGGGCTGAGCACAAAAACGGAGATCTAACTAAAACACTTCATTTATAAGCACTTACTCCTACTCATTATTTGTTGTTGTTAGCTTTTAGTTATGGATTTAGGTTTAGCCATTATTTAATAATTTCTAATAGGACTTCTTCACAAAAACACATCCAAAGCACTTAATTTTCAAAGGGTGTCTCTCACAGGTATAAAGGAGTCAAAATAACTTCTACCTAAATGTTTTTTAAAGTCTTTGTTTTGAATTAATATTTCTATATATGCTATGAGTCAGGTTATCAAATTACTTCAGATGTTACCTACGTGTATATTTTATATCATAGGCAAAGTGATTTTAGGAAATTAAGAAAAAAAATGTGCAATGATGACACACCTTAAATTGAGAAATATTTAAAGTAAAGGTTTTTCTTTAAGTCAATGTCAACTCATCTCTATTGCTCATTTAAGAAAACTGCATTATAAACATTTTGAGAAGCTAAATGTTCAAATAACTGATTCTGTGGTATTTTGCTACAGCCACCTGAGCAAACTAACACAGACAGACATGGAGGAAACATTTAGAACAGAATAAAATTCTATGTATCAAAATGTCTGGGATGTAGGTACAGCAGTATTCAGGGAAATTAATGCTCTTCAATGTCAACATACCATCACCCTTCTGAACTGAGGGCAGAGTGAACATTTGGGGTTCCTGCCCTCTCTGACCACCGGCTGATCCTCGTGTTGCTTAGATGAGGCCAAGGTGACCTGCTGACAGATGTTGTCACTAGGACAGAGGGCAAGCTACGTAAAGGTCTGTTAGTCGTTACCTGACATCCTATGGTTTATGATCACCGTGTATCATCTCATTTAATTCTCAGAGAAGCTGTTAATATCCTCGTCTTACAGATGAGTACAGATAAGAACCACAGAAAGTTCAAAAATTAGACCTGGTAAGTGGTGGAGTCGGGTGTCAGAATTAGGCTAACTGCAGCCCCAGATTCTTGATGCTATACAGTGTCACCAAACTAAGGACAGGCAGGGTCTATGGTGGACAAGGAAAAGCCTATGGACCTACACATCCTTGCTGTTAGGACTGTCACCGCAGAGACCCCTGCCCCCACCACAGAGCCTAGCACATAAAACTATTTCTCTCATCCCCCTTTTTTATGGAGACAATGTAGTACAGAAGCTAATGTTTCCATCAAAGGAAACTGAATACAAACTCCTGTCACAATTTCAAGACATATCTAGACGGAGTTCTTTTTGTGCTCTTCCTTATAGAGAAAAAGAGATGATGGACAACCCCACTTTTAAGATGAAGTTGACCTGGGTGCTTCTGCTTTAACATTGTGCTTACTTGTTTAAAAGCCGACCCTGGCCACCACCCCGGACACTCTGGTCCAGGCCATCTCAGGGGTGGCCCAGGAATGCAGATACGACACACACCCCAGATGATTAGAATGGAGATATCTCCACTCTCCGAAAACCACTAGACCAAAGGGTTGAGCCTGAAGGCCGACAGGCTCGTGATCTAGCATCTGTCTATAAAAAGGGAAAAGCACCACCTGACCAATGACTTTGGATTCCAGCTGAGTAGAGCTCTGCTTCTCTGAGCTCAAATCATGATGCGATATTGATGAACAAAGCAAAACAGACAGTTTGGAAATGATTTCAAAAAACTTTCTGAAAGAAATGTGTTTTGCCTCTCTATACAGGTACACAAACTAGGAGACATAATGATATCTAACACAACACACAGGCTCACTGTAGGTTTACCCTTTCATATGTTTATAAAACTCTCTCCAGCCAGAAGTAGTTATAAAAAGAATGTCCCGACTCCTTTGCTTCTGAATTCTTATCTTAAAAATGCCATATGGCACTGAGAGAAGAAGCAGGAAGCACTTAGCACTCACCTGTCACAACAAACACTGCTGTGTTCCCTCAACCTTCACTGCCCTTTGGAGGGAATGGATTCGCTGAAGAGAGGTTATGTAATCAGAAAAATATCTAATTTATCAAGTCTTCTACAGTCGTGCACACTGAGATCAGGTCCTCCGTCAATAATACAAGGAAAATGATTGTTAACATGAACATGTCTTATTTCAGCAGATTCGCCATTTGGGGATTTAAGAGAGACATCTGAATTTTGACAAAACAGTACACACACACCCAACACCTAAATCTTAAGGCAAAAGGAGGCTCGAAAACCCACAGAAACATTGGAATAGTACCAAAGAGAAAACAGCGGAGTTTATATATCAAAGCCTTTGTTATAACTTTTTTTTTTTTTTCCATCAGGAAATTAGAATTGAGAGCTTCTAAAATGCCGCAAAAACGTCTTTGGCTATAGTTAAAAAGAAAAGGGGAAATAATCGGGACGGTAAGGTAAAAAAGATGCAGGAGTTTCCAAAAAGGAATAAATTACGAATGAAGCGTCCTCAGAGAGAATGAAATCATGCGAACCCTGTAAAATGTGGAGACCACTGCATCATGCTCTATAGGGAAGGAAGTAGCAACCGTGTCAGGCCACCTCTCCGGGCCTAGAGATAACCTTCTGTAAAGTCTTCAGGCCAGTTTCCCACTTACGTGAAATCAGGAAGGGATTATTTCTAATGCTATAACTTATGCAAATTCTTTGATTTTTCACAGAAAAGTCAAGTTTCAAATTTAATGACTAGACTATTCCTTTCCCCTATGGTTGGGATAAGATCTTAGAGGACCCATGAGCTTTGCTGGATCGAAATCCC
>NW_011888841.1:3958704-3965649 GCF_000151845.1 Pteropus vampyrus
CCGTGTATCATCTCATTTAATTCTCAGAGAAGCTGTTAATATCCTCGTCTTACAGATGAGTACAGATAAGAACCACAGAAAGTTCAAAAATTAGACCTGGTAAGTGGTGGAGTCGAGTGTCAGAATTAGGCTAACTGCAGCCCCAGATTCTTGATGCTATACAGTGTCACCAAACTAAGGACAGGCAGGGTCTATGGTGGACAAGGAAAAGCCTATGGACCTACACATCCTTGCTGTTAGGACTGTCACCGCAGAGACCCCTGCCCCCACCACAGAGCCTAGCACATAAAACTATTTCTCTCATCCCCCTTTTTTATGGAGACAATGCAGTACAGAAGCTAATTTTTCCATCAAAGGAAACTGAATACAAACTCCTGTCACAATTTCAAGACATATCTAGACGGAGTTCTTTTTGTGCTCTTCCTTATAGAGAAAAAGAGATGATGGACAACCCCACTTTTAAGATGAAGTTGACCTGGGTGCTTCTGCTTTAACATTGTGCTTACTTGTTTAAAAGCCGACCCTGGCCACCACCCCGGACACTCTGGTCCAGGCCATCTCAGGGGTGGCCCAGGAATGCAGATACGACACACACCCCAGATGATTAGAATGGAGATATCTCCACTCTCCGAAAACCACTAGACCAAAGGGTTGAGCCTGAAGGCCGACAGGCTCGTGATCTAGCATCTGTCTATAAAAAGGGAAAAGCACCACCTGACCAATGACTTTGGATTCCAGCTGAGTAGAGCTCTGCTTCTCTGAGCTCAAATCATGATGCGATATTGATGAACAAAGCAAAACAGACAGTTTGGAAATGATTTCAAAAAACTTTCTGAAAGAAATGTGTTTTGCCTCTCTATACAGGTACACAAACTAGGAGACATAATGATATCTAACACAACACACAGGCTCACTGTAGGTTTACCCTTTCATATGTTTATAAAACTCTCTCCAGCCAGAAGTAGTTATAAAAAGAATGTCCCGACTCCTTTGCTTCTGAATTCTTATCTTAAAAATGCCATATGGCACTGAGAGAAGAAGCAGGAAGCACTTAGCACTCACCTGTCACAACAAACACTGCTGTGTTCCCTCAACCTTCACTGCCCTTTGGAGGGAATGGATTCGCTGAAGAGAGGTTATGTAATCAGAAAAATATCTAATTTATCAAGTCTTCTACAGTCGTGCACACTGAGATCAGGTCCTCCGTCAATAATACAAGGAAAATGATTGTTAACATGAACATGTCTTATTTCAGCAGATTCGCCATTTGGGGATTTAAGAGAGACATCTGAATTTTGACAAAACAGTACACACACACCCAACACCTAAATCTTAAGGCAAAAGGAGGCTCGAAAACCCACAGAAACATTGGAATAGTACCAAAGAGAAAACAGCGGAGTTTATATATCAAAGCCTTTGTTATAACTTTTTTTTTTTTTTCCATCAGGAAATTAGAATTGAGAGCTTCTAAAATGCCGCAAAAACGTCTTTGGCTATAGTTAAAAAGAAAAGGGGAAATAATCGGGACACTAAGGTAAAAAAGATGCAGGAGTTTCCAAAAAGGAATAAATTACGAATGAAGCGTCCTCAGAGAGAATGAAATCATGCGAACCCTGTAAAATGTGGAGACCACCGCATCATGCTCTATAGGGAAGGAAGTAGCAACCGTGTCAGGCCACCTCTCCGGGCCTAGAGATAACCTTCTGTAAAGTCTTCAGGCCAGTTTCCCACTTACGTGAAATCAGGAAGGGATTATTTCTAATGCTATAACTTATGCAAATTCTTTGATTTTTCACAGAAAAGTCAAGTTTCAAATTTAATGACTAGACTATTCCTTTCCCCTATGGTTGGGATAAGATCTTAGAGGACCCATGAGCTTTGCTGGATCGAAATCCCAGAAGAGAATTACAAGTTCTTATATTGCAATAATGCTGCTAATTCTGCAGAGGATAGAAAGAAAAACAGTAAGAAAATGAGAGAATTACAGAAAATCCACTCTAGGAAGTAGAAAGGTGACCAGACACTAGCTAACAAGGTAGAAAGGAGAGAATTTGTTTTAACATTTTGATGAAAATCTATCAAAAAGCAAACACCATGCCCTTGATGGGTAGACTCATGAGCTCCAACTTGTCATCTACTTGGTGTCACACAGAAGCTCAGGGAAGATAGGTCACAATTCACACCACGCCACGACTCACAGTCACAGCTCTCGAACTCTTCAAATGTCCCAAGTTCAACTCACTACTACTTTGCAAAATGGTCAGGCAACAAGGGGGTCAATAGAGAGGTTAGGTGGGAACAGATGCGTAAACAGCAACGACGACACGGGATGCAAAAAGGCAGGAGTCGCACAAGAACCAGGGCTGGCTGCAGAACAGCTCCGCTGAGAAGGGCTGGCCGGGACAGAGGAGCCAGGAGCATCCTCGGAGGGTAGGTTCTGCTGGCCTCGGAGACCAGAAAGGTGTTTTATAGTTAGCGACAGAAAAGGGAGAACGGAAGAACCCCAGGTAGAGATAGGACAATGTGCGAGGACACAGCAGAAGGAAACCAGGAACACTTAGAACACAAAGTCGGGAGTTTGGCACAGCAGAAAAGCGTGTCATGCGAAAAAGTCTGAAACCAAAGGGTGGCAGCCTTCTGTGCCAAACTCAGGTGGATGCACTGGATAAAAACCATGAGAAACTTTAAGAACATGGACTTGGCAGCTGTGCGAAAGGCAGGCTGGACTGGGACAGGAAGGAAAGAGAGAGAGATGGCTCTTCCAGTTGTCCAGGAACAGAGAAGAAATGAAAAAGATTGAGTCGTAGTTTAAAATCAAGCTTGGCAAGGAATTATTCAGTAAAATACCTTTCAAGATTCAGGGAAAGATTTTTTTTAATGCCCTAAATAATTTATAAAGAAGAAGAATGAAAGCACACCTGTTGCTGGACTCTTCAAAGGCTAGCTACTAATTATATAAGACCTTGGAAGCTCTTGGGAATAAAGAGAATCACAGTCAGGAGCTGACTCTAACGCATGCTGTGCAGTGAGAAACACATCATTCTAAACACGCGGTCCAATCCCACACCTGAGTCTGGCACCGAGTCTCTGTACCCACGTCTAACTGATTTTTTCAGGCAACCAGAGAAAGGGACTCTAAACCAGTATTTTTCATTTCACTTAAAATTCATAGCTATACTTCGAGAGATCAATAAGTCAGGAAGTATGAAGCACTCACAGTCGTCTGAAGTGTCCTGGGATGAAGTGTTTCTAATGTAACAAGACCCCACACAGGAAGAGTGCTGGTCGAATTGCACGCTGTCAACTGCAGCTTCCTGTGTATTGAGTTGGTTAAGTCTCAAAAAAAAAAAGGAGGCAAGGGAAGCCTGCACGCTACCCAGGAGAGGTGACAAGACGGATGGATACCTCTGATGCTGGCAGGAGACCACAAACTCTGAACATACGAGAAAACGATTTGCACAACACCTAAGTGCTGGGTTGTCAAAGGTCTACCTTTTTAACTAATAGATTTGTAAATGAGCTTTCTGTCCAGGACATGCTATGACCTAACTGGTCAGGAGTGTTCTTGCTCATTTGCTAAGGGTGTGTACTCTGCTGCTGTGCTGACCTGTATGTAGCCTCACTGACTGGTGAGGAAGTACAGCCCACTTGACAGAACACCAAAAAAGGTGCTAAGAATTTTTTTAAGAACATAAAGTAAGGTGGCAAAGGCAAACATGTTACTTTGGAATATACCTGCACAAGAATTAGGCTTTTTACAAAAATACAGTTGTCCGAAAAATAAGCAATGCCAGTCATAGGTAACAATTTAGGACAAAAATACACAGAAAAAGAAAAGTGAGAGGAAAGTCAAAGATATATCGGGGGAGCAATAAAGTATACGATGATAACTATATCAGAAAAAGTCGAAGTTAAGGCAGACATACCACATATGTCATAAAGAGGGTTGTTTTATATTTACAAAGATGAAATCTATAAAAATGATATGTCCTGAATGGCTATATGTCAAGTATCATAACATTCAAAGTGTATCAAGCAAATACTTTTAAAAATCTGATAGAAGCACAATAATATAAGGAGCACCATCCTCAGCAAAGACCAGCTGGGCAAAAAAATCATGATGCAGAGGGTTAAAAACTACATCTAATAAGGATGATTTAATAGATACTAAACTTTAAGAGTCTAATTTTGAGCCCTACGAACACTGAATATACTTCTTTTTAAGGGTCTATACAATTTTTTCGAAATAATATTTGAGTATAATGAAAATATTAGCTCAAGAAAATAGAGATGAGCCAATGAAACAGATTAAAGAGCCTAATTAAGAATAATATCCTAGTATATAAATTATTATGACATGATGGTAAGTGGCACTGGAAATCATTTAATTATGAGAGGAAATAAACTAAATACATAAGTCCATAAATAATGAAAACATTTGGTAGTTATGAATAAAAAATTAAACATAAAAACAGTAGTAATATGATTTGTAAATATTTACATTATATTGGATATAGAACTTTTTTTCCACACAAGATTACCAAGGAAGCATCTTAAAGATTGATACATTTGGCTACATAAGCAAATCTTGAAAAAAAAAAAAAATTTGCTGGATTCTTTTAGCTCCCTCATCAAAAGAGTAGAAAGAATGTGAATCATAGAGTTTTGTATGTAGAAAAAATATCTCTATTTACAAGCAAGAATTACTCAATATTCAGAAATCAGTTGTGCTTCTATACTCTAATAACCAACTATCAGAAAGAGAAATTAAGAAAACAATCATATTTATGATCACATCAAAAAGAATAAATTACCTAAGAATAAAATTAACCAAGGAGGTAAAAAAAATTGTACTCTGAAAGCTTTAAAACATTGACGAAAGAAATCGAAGACACAAATAAACCGAAGGATATACTATGCTCATGAAAGAATATTGTTAAAATATCCACACTACCCAAACCAATCTACAGAGTTAATGCAATCTCTACCAAAACACTATTGGCATTTTTCACAGAACTAGAACAAATAATCCTAAAATTTATATGGAATCACATAAGACCCTGAACGACCAAAGCAATCTTGAGAAAGAACAACAAAGTTAGAGGTATCATGTTACCTCGTATCAAACTATACTAAAAAGCTATAGTTATCAAAACAGCATGGTACTAGCACAAAACCACAGGTCAATGGAACAGAACTGAGAGCCCAGAAATAAACCCACGCTTATATTGTCAATTAATCTGCAACAAGAGAGGCAAGAATATATGATATAAAGACAGTCTTTTCAATAAAGGGTGTTTACCAGAGAAAACTGGATAGACACATGGAGAAAAAAAAATTAAAAAACCAAATCACTTTCTTATACCATATACAAAAGTTAATGCAAAATAAATTAAAAACCTAAATGTAAGACCCAAAACCAAAAATTCTCTAGAATAAAACATAGGCAGTAAATTCTGACATTGGCCCTTGCAATATGTTTATGAATTTGTCTCCTAGGGCAAAAACAACAAAAGCAAAAACAAGTGGGACTAATCGAACTAAAAAGCCTTTGCAACATGAAGGAAACCATTGAAAAATGAAAAGACGACATACTGAATAGGAAAAGATTTTTGCAAATGACATAACCCCAATGGGGGGTTATCTAAAGCATATTAAGAACTCATATAACGCAACATCAAAATCACAAACAATTCAATCAAAAAGGGGTGGAAGACATGAATAGACATTTCTCCAACGAAGACATATGGATGGCCAACAGACACATGAAAAGATTTCAACGATCATAATCATCGGAGAAGTATAAATCAAACCACAATCAGATGTCATCTCCCTATTTGATAATGACTATTATCAAAAAGACAAGAAATAACAAGTGCTGGTGAGGATGTGGAGAAAAGGATGTGCACTCTTGATAGGAATGTAAACTGGTGTAGCCACTATGGAAACCAGTATCGAGGTCCCTCAAAAAATTAAAAATAGAGCTATCATATGACCCAGCAATCCCGCTTCTGGGTATTTATGCAAAGGAAACAAAAACACTTACTTAAAACGACATGGGCACCCCCATGTCCACCACAGCACTATTTACAACAGCAACTTATGCGTCCATCAAAAGATGAATAAAGCCACTGTGAGGGAGACTGGCTCAGTAGTGACCATAGCCGTGATTTTATCTAAAGATGCCTCTGGGAAACAGAGACCAAAGCCACTTTCCTCACGGGCTCCAGTTCTTCTGCTCATCCCTCACCCCAAAGCCACACAGCCTCATCCCTCACCCCAAAGCCCCCGACTAAAACTCTCACAGAACGGGCATTCTTCTCCAAGGAAGACTGGGTATTATCCAAAAAGGCTGTTTAAATTATCAGGTGACACTTTCACAAATCACTTTGTTTACAGACAAAACAAAGGACAACCTTCTTTCTGCACATCTGAGTTACAGCATGAGTTCTGTGTGTGATCCTACCAAGTACACAGCTACAGAGGCTGAATGTTGCACACTGTAAGGCTCCCTCATTGAAAGATACCAGCCACCCCAGTGACACGTGGCCGTGATTAGGCTCTATTCTCTAGCAGCAGCAAAGCTCTTAGATATTTTTAGTCAGTCAACAAACATTTAAGTGCCTTAAGGGTACTTACCGAGCACTATGCTTGGTTCTTCCTTTACATGGCAAAGCAAAAAGCTAACAGCTCTAGTCCTTAGATTTTTGACTAAAACTGGGTTCATATCCAATTTCCCACTCCCCTTTAACTCACAGCACTGAAGCTAAAAGGAAAAAAAAAATATCTTGCTGATTCACATACCAACTCGGAGGCTGCAGCAAGCATCCTGGCTTCCAGAGTGGCCTTCCATAAGGCAGAAGCCCTTTGAAACAGCAGTGAATCCCTTTAAATCTATAGGATTATGCTTTTGAAAGACTAAGGTGGAAAAACTCCTCTTTATAA
>NW_011888841.1:3965699-4005711 GCF_000151845.1 Pteropus vampyrus
AAAAACCAAATCACTTTCTTATACCATATACAAAAGTTAATGCAAAATAAATTAAAAACCTAAATGTAAGACCCAAAACCAAAAATTCTCTAGAATAAAACATAGGCAGTAAATTCTGACATTGGCCCTTGCAATATGTTTATGAATTTGTCTCCTAGGGCAAAAACAACAAAAGCAAAAACAAGTGGGACTAATCGAACTAAAAAGCCTTTGCAACATGAAGGAAACCATTGAAAAATGAAAAGACGACATACTGAATAGGAAAAGATTTTTGCAAATGACATAACCCCAATGGGGGGTTATCTAAAGCATATTAAGAACTCATATAACGCAACATCAAAATCACAAACAATCCAATCAAAAAGGGGTGGAAGACATGAATAGACATTTCTCCAACGAAGACATATGGATGGCCAACAGACACATGAAAAGATTTCAACGATCATAATCATCGGAGAAGTATAAATCAAACCACAATCAGATGTCATCTCCCTATTTGATAATGACTATTATCAAAAAGACAAGAAATAACAAGTGCTGGTGAGGATGTGGAGAAAAGGATGTGCACTCTTGATAGGAATGTAAACTGGTGTAGCCACTATGGAAACCAGTATCGAGGTCCCTCAAAAAATTAAAAATAGAGCTATCATATGACCCAGCAATCCCGCTTCTGGGTATTTATGCAAAGGAAACAAAAACACTTACTTAAAACGACATGGGCACCCCCATGTCCACCACAGCACTATTTACAACAGCAACTTATGCGTCCATCAAAAGATGAATAAAGCCACTGTGAGGGAGACTGGCTCAGTAGTGACCATAGCCGTGATTTTATCTAAAGATGCCTCTGGGAAACAGAGACCAAAGCCACTTTCCTCACGGGCTCCAGTTCTTCTGCTCATCCCTCACCCCAAAGCCACACAGCCTCATCCCTCACCCCAAAGCCCCCGACTAAAACTCTCACAGAACGGGCATTCTTCTCCAAGGAAGACTGGGTATTATCCAAAAAGGCTGTTTAAATTATCAGGTGACACTTTCACAAATCACTTTGTTTACAGACAAAACAAAGGACAACCTTCTTTCTGCACATCTGAGTTACAGCATGAGTTCTGTGTGTGATCCTACCAAGTACACAGCTACAGAGGCTGAATGTTGCACACTGTAAGGCTCCCTCATTGAAAGATACCAGCCACCCCAGTGACACGTGGCCGTGATTAGGCTCTATTCTCTAGCAGCAGCAAAGCTCTTAGATATTTTTAGTCAGTCAACAAACATTTAAGTGCCTTAAGGGTACTTACCGAGCACTATGCTTGGTTCTTCCTTTACATGGCAAAGCAAAAAGCTAACAGCTCTAGTCCTTAGATTTTTGACTAAAACTGGGTTCATATCCAATTTCCCACTCCCCTTTAACTCACAGCACTGAAGCTAAAAGGAAAAAAAAATATCTTGCTGATTCACATACCAACTCGGAGGCTGCAGCAAGCATCCTGGCTTCCAGAGTGGCCTTCCATAAGGCAGAAGCCCTTTGAAACAGCAGTGAATCCCTTTAAATCTATAGGATTATGCTTTTGAAAGACTAAGGTGGAAAAACTCCTCTTTATAAAAGAAAAACCTCCTAAGACACGAAGCCAATAGCCAGTGTTTTTACTTGATTTACTCGAGTCAAGCTGGGTTATATTACTTACTCAAGATATATGTTTGCTTATTTTTATAAAATATATTCTCTTGGAAACCCTGATGTCAAGTATATTTTCTTCTGATCAAAACAAAACGTAAATTAATTTTTTAAAACCATTTGAAAGTACACTGTTCACAGAACCAGAACTGTCCCCCTAATGCGACTAGGCTTTTACATCCTTTCATCCATTCTGCACAGTTTGATAAGTTGACAATTGCAGGCAGTCAGATCACTTTTGTCACAAAAAAAAATAGTTACTGTTATAGAAGAAAAAATAAATAAAAAGGAATCATTATCCGGCTATTTCATCCAGAGAAATCAAACTTTTCCTCACACTCACCAAAAAGTCAATCATTGCTGACACAATCAGGCTGGTAGGCTGAGAAAAACCAAGAATGAAGGAAAAGGGGCACCTGCAAAGCGGACCCACAAAAAGTGAAGGACTCAAAGCTCTGACATTGAAAATGGATGGCCACTATGAGGAAATTTTTGCTGACTGGAGTACCAAGGTCATTCACGCATTTGTGTGACCTGGACAAATCTCTGTCGATTCTGGCTGTGCCCAGTGACCACCCACCGGTTCGCACGCCTAGTGGTACTATCAGACACTGGGGCACCGAGAGTGTTTATGGCTGGGATCTGGGAGAATAAATTATGGTCGATGGCTCTAGTGGCTGAACAGAATAGAAAAGCTATGACTAAACCATTTCTGTAAAATTATGAAAAAGAGTCATCTCTTAATGGTCTTCGCGTTTTTATTGAACAGGCCATTTATATCATTATAACCAACAGGAAATCTGAATGTAAGCTGAAGTTACTTGGTGAGTCATTCCGACAGTGAGCAAACTTGAGAAGAAATATTCTTTAAGATGAAGAAGGATTTGTAGTTATGTTATGTTGATGCATTTGAGAAAAATGGCTACCTCATTTTTTAAAATTATTTTTTAATTTAGTTTCAAGTATACAGTACATTGGTTAGACATCTATATAGTTCATAAAATGATCCCCCCAATTGCTCCCTCCCTCCCCTGACCCTCCACCCAGCCAACATATTAATGCTAACTGCATCCCCCCGCCACGCTTCTCATTCCCGTAACCATCCATCAGCTACTAATTTGTACTTCTCTTTAGCCCTTCGCCCCATTCTCCCAGCCCCCCAACCTCCCTCTGTCCACTATCAAATTGTCCACTATATTTATGAGTCTGTTTTTGATTAGTTTGTTCTTTTTATTTCTTAGATTCCACACATAAGTGAAATCATATAGTGTTCATCTTTCTCTGTCTGACTTAAATACCTTCTACGTCCATCAAAGCAATATCTTTTTCCATCTCCTTCCTTTTCATATGTAGGCGTCTTGTTTTCTTATCCTTTCAGCCACGATCTTTTGGTTGGAGCACTTAATTCCTTTCCATTTAAGGCACTTAGACAGGAATGTAGTTGCCTTCGCCAGGTGCTTTCTTGGATTTCTCCGTAGTTGTCTGGCTTCTTCATCTAGATCCCAGGCGATTTTTTCCTGCTGCTGTTCCTCGTTTTGTCACAACTTTGATTTGGTCGCCAGAGGGATGAACAGAGCCTCTGTCATCTATATCTTTTTTTCTCCTCCACCTCACCTTTTTTTATACATATGAAATGTAACAACTTTCTCAAGAGCATATTATTATAAGATTAAATATTATTTAAAGAAAAATTGTGCTAAATAAGCCCCTTTATAAAAATGAAGATGCCAAATTAAAGAAAGCAGCATATATTTTATTTCTCTGTAAATCTGTACTCTCAAAATTAGGCTATCCTGCTGAAGAATTTCCCCAGCAAGTAGATGAAAAAAAGTCCCCAAATCTCATCTCCTTCCAAACAGAGTAATACTTAAAGCATTTCAGAAATATTATAATCTGTTTTACTCTTAATGACCTCCAAAAAAGATTAGAAAGCAATTGTCCCCAGTTCTACATATAAAAATTATGTAGGGACGGTGAAACACCAGACAGCAAGTGTGTGGACTGGCAAAGATGGGGATGTTCATTCTCGGAAACAACGCTGAATTTCATGTGCACAAACACAAACAAACATACACACGCACTCTTCCACTGTTGAACTTAGAGGGGTTTATATACAAGGATTTTAATTTTAAAGTAAAATTTCTAAGAATCTTTGATTCCTTCATTCCTCGTGCCCTTCATTTACTCATTCATTTATTTTTAGATAAGTAGCCTCTTACGGACTGACGTGGAGAAAAGCCTTGAACATCTACTTGCAGCTTGCACTAACACAAGGAAGTTCTTTTCTTGCTATTTACACCCAGAGCCTCCTATCTACCCTCCCAGGGGACTAGTTTGAGGCACCATGGCTGGATGGGACTGACTGTGTCTGACATGCAGCTGTGGAACAGAATGAATGGGACTAAACACAGTATCCTAGGCGATGGCCAATGTCAAATGCAAAGGTATCACAGGCAGAGAACCAACATGGTGCCAGCTGGTAAGGGTAGGGTCTGGGCCCATGAACCAGGAGCACAGCCATGGAAGGCTTCCTCTGGCATCAGGGAAGAGCCTGAAAAAGAAACACTGACCTTGCCCTGAAGTGGTGGGCACAGCCACGGGAGCTGGGCTGTCCCCATCCCTCGAAGCTGGCCTTCTTTTCAGTGGCAGGCTAGCACATGTCCAACTCAGCTCACCCTGCCCCTTCGGCCCCTTCCCGTCCCTCTCTCCACTGAAGAGGCTTGAGTTTATCATTTCCCTAAGACCATAGTAGGTCAGAAACAAGACCACCTCGAGTTTTATTTGTTCCCTCGGACACCCATTTCCCACCCTCCTTCTCCAAGAACTGTTGTCGTGAATTCAGATGTACACTTTTGTTCATATGTGTTCCTGAAATGTATTTTCGTGCTGTACACACCGATTTTAATTTACACAGATGAAGTTTTGCTTTGCATTTCCCCATGTTGTCATCCCCCTCACTCAGGACTGCACTTAAGCTCTGATCCTATAACCACCTGTCGATCTAGGGTACAGTCTCCATAAAATACGTCCACCACACGTTAGCCAGCCACTCCATCTGCAAATGACTGCCTCCGGTTCTCACCATCACAAACAGGGCTGTAACAAATGGTCCCATACACACTGCCTATGAAGCAGTGAAAGAATGCCTGTGGACTTTGTCCAGAGCAGAAGACTGGGCTGTAAGGCACTAATGAGACATGGTATTATATAAGGCAAGGTGAGGCCTGGGTGCCACATCAACCTGCACCAGCGCTGTGGGAGGCCTCCCATGTCTCTACATGCCTGAGAAACTTGACATGGTCCATCTTTGGCTGTGAAAATGGTTGGCAAATTATGGCCTGTGGGCAACCCACCAAGTTTGTAAATAAAGCTTTATTGGAACAGCTGTGCCTGTTGGTTTATGTATTGTCTGTGGTTGCTTTCATGAAGAGTTAAATAATTGTGACAGAAATAGTAAAGCCTGCCAAGCCAAAGATATTTACTCTCTGACCCTTTAAGAAAAAGTTTAATGACCCCAAAGAAGTGATATTGCATTATTGCTTTAATATTTATTCTCTGATTGCCTGAATTTCAGCATCTGACACAGTCCCAATGGTACTTTGGTTTTCTTCTTTTGTAACTTATCTGTACCCTTTTGGATTTCTTTTTCTTGTTGATATGCAAGAGTTAGTTACATTCTAAATAATAACTCATTATTGGACTTCGCCAATGTCTTCATTCTGTCAGCTGCCTATTAATTGTGTACATGTAACGTTCATGAAAGAGAAAACCTTCGTTTGAGTGTCAAATTAAATCATAGTGTGCCTGACAGTTGGTGACTCTGAGGTTCAAGAAGTCCTTCAGTACAGGTTATTTTATTGATCTTTATCAAGTGTTTTCTGTTTTGTTTTGTATTGATGGAAGTAATTGCATTTCTCCTTTGGTCTATTAATATAGTGAATCACACCAATCAATTTCCTGAATTTATTAATTCCTACAGCCTCTATTATCTGAACTAATTAATATGGTTTGCATTTGTCTCCATTATATACATGTATGTTCTTATCATTGGTTGTAAACTCCTAACAGAGAAAGACATGCATTCCATACTGCAGGGCTCTAATAATATCAGTTACAATTATCAAATCAGCTGAAAGATGGTCACGGCCAGTATGAAAGGGGATCCAGTGTATGCTATCAGACCCACTCTATAAATCCATCATTCCTATTCCGAGAACTCTATACCAGGCTCACATTTATACAGAGAAGGGTATCTTAAACACTGCTTCCTAGTGTCAGAGCCCTGAGCTCTACCATCGAAATTTAAAAATTGAATCAAATGAAATTTTCCTTTGGATGCATACTTAGCCCTTCGAAATTCAAAACATATTTTAATTATGTTTTCCTCACTTGTTTTACATTTCTATTCAACCAACATGATGATCCAGTAAACTGATTTTTTCCAAAAGAATGCTTAACTCATGAGTCATAACTCTTATGTTCAGACTTCCAAATGTCTTTCATTCTTATGTCACTCGGCGTTGTTTTGTTCTCCTTTTTTAAAAAGAATGCGAGAGAGGTTTTCATTGCTCTTTTTCATGTTTTCATGCTGACATTTTAATGTCTGGGGGCAATCAAGAACACAAGCCTCTTTCTCTCTTTTTTTAGTCTAGTAAACCAAGCTGGGTTTCGGACTGAGCAAGGGCAATGGGTATGTGACAGCATTAGTAACACTAAGAAAGCCCAGTTTACTCGTTCCTCTCCTTAGATTAAACGTATCACTTACAAACTCTATAAGTTACCAGTGTTACAAACGCCTCCTTTTACTTTGGTGCCGGTCTTATGGGAATTTCATATTTACAACATTGCAACAAAATGAAAGGGACAAGTATTTTTAATAAGAAACTTTAGTAAACAAGTTTCAGAATTGAGAGATTAAATAACCATAAGACAAAGGAGATAATCAGATGAAATATGCCAATATTCACTCTCTGGTAGAGACAGTCTCTAGGAAACAAGCATTTGGGGTCCAGTGGAGCCCAGAGAAGCCTGAGATACGACCCAGCTTACCGGATCTGCCTCTCCATACCTTGAGGCATCTCTTCTCCAGGACTGATCAGGCTCAGCTTGTGCCTCTAGGTCAGTCTCGGGTAACCTCCTGCTTCCAAGCCTTCTCCCTGCTGCTGGGGAAGATGGGCCTGTCCCTCCCCTGCACGTCCCACTGTGTGCACCAGGAACACAGGGCCCTGACTGCTCTTCACCCAGTCTGCTTCACAGGGCTTTCTGCAGTGAGTAACCTGCACAGACAAGGTAACATCCACGCCTGGACAAGGGCAGGTTTTTCTTCCTGCTATAAAAGCAATGATTCCACACACTCCGGGTTCCTCAGCCACAGTACAAACCTACTGTGTACTTAACATGTATCTAGATTGTATCATGTCACTTCCAAAAGACCTGGGGTCAAGGTGAGTCAACGCAACATGCGGATGCCCCTACTGCTTGCTGCATCATGAGCAGTGAAGTCTTTGGTCCTGACCTGGTAGTATTCGACTTCCTGCCAGCATCCATGAAAGAGTAACAGGCTAACTTATTAACTTGTAAGTCGGGAGAAAGCCAATCACTGACCCAACATCTATGACAATTTTAACTTTAAGTTTCTGGCCAACTAAAATCTATTTAAAAAACCCTGAAAATTTGGAATAAAAAGCAATATGGAAAATCCTAAATTTCAAGATCTGCTTTCATTTTCTGCTCAATTTTTTAATTAAAAAAAAATGTTTAAAGAGCCCTAAAAAGGACATAATTTTAAACCACACCTTTCATTTTTTTTCTTTCCACTTTGACAGAAAAATGTAACCTTAATAAACCTTTAAAAGATAAATAAAGCCTAAATCAGAACCCTGAAGAATTTTCCTCTGAATTTCTTTGAGTCATGGGGGTATATACAACAGTTCCAAAGTTCAAAATTCTAAGCTAAATAAATCATTTAGGCCAAGAACATGAGTCTTGGGGCAACGACACAAGCTTAGAAGGTGGAAATGTCAGAGGAAAAAAATAAATCAATAAAAGACTGCTCATAAAAAAGACAGGCTTTAGGACAGGACAGGAAAACACGGGCAAGGACACTTATCGAAGGCAAACAGGAAGCTGATCCAACCTTAGCAGGTGTCCACAGGCCAGATGCCACATGAACGAAGTCTGGCAGAGAAGACTGTGTCGAGGAGGAATATGTGCCTCAAAGTGAGAGGGGACTACAGATCCAGGAGAGGCGCTAGAATTCTTAAAATGTTTTTGATTTTTTTTTATCAAGAATATGAATGGTCACTGTTTTAGCCCATCAATTTAATCAATAAATAGCTGTTGCGCTTCTGCTAGAGGGCAAGACCTGCTTTACTTAGACCAGGGTTCGGCCAGATGGGGCCTGCCACCTGCCTCTGTGCACACAGCTGGACCGCACGCCGGTGCCAGGTGCCCTCATGCTGCAACGTCAGAGACCCTACAGCCCAGCGAGCCAACAATATTCTCTGGCCTTTTACAGAGAGAGTTTGCTGAGCTGTGCTCTTGATGACAGACATACCGTATGCACAAAACAAGTCACCACCTTCAACTAGCACTCATTCCACTGCGGGCAGACAATGAACAAGTACATATGTCAATACGCAACACATTTTCAGGCACTGAGCAGTGCTATGAAGAAAGACTGGAAGCAGAACACGGGCAAAGAGTGTTTTTATTGCCACGCAGGTGTTTGCTATCGTGTACAATTATTTTAAATTAATTTGTGCTAAAACCTCACTTTTAAAAGAGTAAGTTTCAAAAAATAAATTAATGCTTTTTTCTTTCCATTTATACTTTATAATATGCCTTTGTTAAACCAAATGTTGACGATGTACATTAAATGAGTAAAAGAATTTCATGGCCCATGTTTCTACTCAACGTTGAATGATCACATCTCAAATAAATTTAACCACCAGTTATGAACTTCAGTAGTCTCTTTTACACAAATGGCTGACTCATGACCAGTAAGAACATAAGGGAAGAGATTCTAAAAAACCAGGAAAACGAAACCTGTATCACACAATTTTAGAAATGAAAAAGCTTAGAGATACATGCATGAGGCACAGAGTCTATGGGTAATTTCTGTACCTTCATCTCGATTTTGTTGTGAATGTAAATATGCTCTTAAGAAATTAAAGATTAATAAAAAGCTAAGAGATCATTTTGTTTGACTTTTTGTTCAAGGAAGAAGTAATTAAATCCCAGGGAGGTTGTCCTACCCAGCTCACCAAACTAGACAGAGGTGAGGTGGGCCAATACTGAGGTCTTTCACCCGCAACGGGCTTCAGGTCAACATCGTCACACAAGCTGCACAGTGGGGAGTCACTGTCCCACCCTGTACACTGTCAAAGTTTTCAGAGACCAAATTCTAGGCTCTGTTTTGCCATAAACTATTTATTGAGGTCATTTTCAAATACTGCAAGCCTGCATATCAGTTTCCTTATGTGTACTGAATCTCTTATGTCCCCCCAAACCTAGCCCCTTAGAACAGTGAGTGACACTGCAGAGCACGGGGTTAACGGTGAGGCCTCTGGAGCCCAAGAGCCTGATTTCAAACCCTAAAGTGCTCCTTACGCTCCTTCAAATATGTCTGAAACCTAACGTGGACATGACTACAATGCTGTCCTGAGATGCCCACTTCCTCCTGCGTGTAAAGCAATGCGTATAAAAAAAAAAAAAAATCACGAAACAGCCCTGTTCTTCAAAAAAAGAGCAATCATAGTACCCACCCTCATACCAGTGTGGTAAGAATTAAATTAATTAATACATATAAAGTGCTTAGACAGAGTCTGGTATATATAAAGACTAAAAATAATGTCAGTTACTTAAAATTCTACTTTTGAAAGAATATGAGACAGGAAACATCTAAGACATCTGAGCCATGGAAAAGCTCAAATGTTCTACAAAGTGCCATTATGCAACCAGTTTTTTATGTCCTCGTTTCTCGAGTCTTCTAATTGCAGCTCTTGACATGGTGCAGGAACTCAATACCTCCCTCTAAGCAAACATTCAGCTTGCTACAAGCCCTGCTAATTATAAATGAGGTCCCAATTTACTCAGAAAGAATTTAGTAATTAATAAACAAAGGTTGTCTTTGAACGTCTGCTTTGTGTCTACTGCTTCTGAGTTAGCTAACAGACAGTCATCTTCAGGCTGGTTGTATTTGGGGGATGGTAAAAGCCATTGAAACTGTAAATATTGGTACAGAATACAGCTAAGAAATAAAATTAAATCCTTACCATCACAGCCGAATCCCACATGAAAATATAATTTTTTTAAAAATCTACAACGAAAATGTTGATTACCAAACAGAAGCTTTGAAAAGATCAGATCACTTGTGTAAAATCCAGAGACAGCACAAATAGTTGAGTAACTGTGTGTCTTAGAAAATAAAACATAATATTTGAAGTTGTTTGTACTTTTTTTATAGCTATGTTGTTTTTTCTTTTACCAGGTGCTCATAAAACCGACATACTTTAAACTCAACAACTAAACGATTCTATTTAGCCATTGACCTCTGAACCTCGTACTCTTCAAAAAGAACAGGAGACGAGCTCATCCACGTGAAAAGCCTTGAACACTACAAAGTTTTTTGTGGGGAAAAAAACCTCAGTATTATAATGTGGCTTTCTGGAGATGGTGTCACTGCTGGCCCGGCTCCTGTATGCTTCTAGGTAACAAGGGGTCACCTATCCCACTCCCCATTCTCAAAACCGCTTGAAGGCTTAGATTCCTGGCTTTTCGCTGTGGCAATTTCACAGGAAAACATTAGCAACATTTGTTATCAACTGCAATTCCAAGCCTTGTGTGTCTGAAACACCCTTTAAGAATGCACTGCTTCCTAATGATTTTACCGACAAGACTGGCACTGATGAATTTCGCAGCCAGCTTGGGACAGCACGGTCCGCAAGTCAGTATTGACTAGCCCACTGGAGAAGGGCCGGGTTCATTAAGAGTCTAGGGAAGTCTCTCATTAGGCGAAGAATAAAGGCTTTGGCAGCAATTTTTACGGCAGGTTGAAAATACCACTTCTGAAAGCAAACTTTTCCACCAAAATGGTACCCAGTATGCTATATTACTAATTGCACTCAAAATTAACTATTCAATGCACAGGTTCATGATGACGGAAATTGCCAATTGTTATTTTAATAATAAACATTAGCTACAGAGTATCATAGTCACTTATGGAAACACAATATCCCAGTGTTCTGATGTGACATCAACTGTAAAATAAATCAGAAGCAAAAGATATTATGAAATAGATCAATACTTTCACTATTAAACATTAGAAAGGAAAGGTACAAGAAATAGCTTCAGGCATATCAGTTTCCATCGGAAGACCCTATTAAAAACAAAGCTGACAATTTTTCATGACATTCTTCAGAGCAAGTTACTGATTTCCTACTTTTTCTTTCTTTATAGAGGCAACTTTACATGGTCGCTCAGATGGCAAAGTTAATGACATGACTAATCACTAAGCCTGCTTTCTTTCTAACAGTTCACAGGAATGATGAAGAAAACTGCTAATTTCACATCATAGTCTTCGCCTCTACATAATCGTTGAGTCCAGTTGCTTTTCTAAAATACGGTTTCCTGAGAGAAAAATAATTTCCTATGTTTCTAGACATTGAATGTCCATGTATCTACACTTCCGCAGATGAAGATAAAATTAATCACACCATACGAAATCTATTATTGTATACTATTTATGTTCTACTTAAGGAGCACTGTTGACCTAAACATGCGTTCTATTCACATTACTCATTCTGTCTGGAACTGGGGAGCTTAGCAAGCATCTCTTTCCTTTCTTCCAACTCTGTCCCTGTCCTGGGGGATGCTGAAAGATGGAAGAACATGACAGAACATAACAGGAATACAAATGTGTATTCTTTTCAGCCCAAAGGAAGGGTTGGCAACTGAATAGACTGTAAATAATTTCTTCTGTTCCATATTCCATGGAGTTCAATTTGAACTTGCTACAAGTAAACCTGAGCAGCTGCCTTTTCTGAAACTATAATATATTTTGTAATTTAGGTTGCAGTATCTTCAGGCACAGATTAAATCCAAAAGTGAGGGTAGATATCATTAAAGTTTGTTTTTAATCTCCCTTACTCTTCACACTTTGCTTTACTGCAGATAAGGAATGCAAAGTGTGACTCGTGGCACCTGGGAAAGACCTTGAGGAAGCCGCAATCATGTCAAGCTTTTGCATACCAGTAAAATAAGAGTGCGAGGAAGAGCGAACAGGAGACAGGGAAAGGGGGTAGGGAGTAAAAGGGAAAACGCACAAACGCCTGACAAAATAAGGAACCCAAATGAAGAGGGCTAAAACTTTCATCGGTTTTCATAATTAACACAGATGTGCTATGCCTGGATTTTTATTCTAATGATGCCATTTAGCTATGTCTTAATATTAAAAGTGAGCAAAGTATAAAACTATTGATCACTTAAAAATCATTTCTATTTGGGGTTTATTTCTTGACTCATTTTTAAAAAAATAGAACCATGCAATAATTAATGAAAACCTATGAGTGAAAGGATAGTTTAAAAAAGATGTAGAGAGAAGAAAATGAAACCATTTTACATGCTTATCCAGTAGCATTCAACATATTAACAATCCCTGCAGTATCTGTAAGTTTGTGATGTGAAGGCTCCATCCCAGATCAATTACATCAGAAACTGTGTGGATGGACCCAGCTAACAGCATCATTTTTATTAATTCGCTAGGAGACTAAAATATAAAGCCAGGGCTGAGAAACACTGCTGTCAGCCAATTGCATCATACCAATGTCTTTCTTAGGCAAGACTATGAAGTCTTGCCTCATAGAGTTGTCGTGAAGGTGAAATGAGTTTATAGTACATGCAAAGGGCCCAGAACACTTCCTGCAATGTGCTACATGCTCCAAAAGCATGGACACATAATTATCGCTGCCTGGTCAGTGCACAGGAATTGAGTGATGTCTGGACAGACGGACGGATGGACCGAGAGATGGATGGAAGGATGCAAAAAATAATGCTGTTCCTTAGCAAAGGCTTTTTAGTTTTATAGGGTCTCCTATCCAAAAACCTTGGGGTCTCATTCACTCACCCCTGATGGGCACTAAGGATGGCTCACAAATGGCAAGATAATCCTTGGTGGTTGAGGCACAGCAAGAAGCCAGGGACAGCAAACAGGAAAGTGCCAAAGATAAATGGCCTGCATTTCTCTGTTTTGCATGAGCCAGCCCTGCAGGTGTCTGGACTCGTGCCCAGACAGTCCCAATGAACTGCTCAGGTAGCATAATGTTCAGTGCCTAAGAAATGCAGAGCCCAGAGGCCCGAAGAAACCAGAAAAATAGTTTAACAGAATTGTAACACTCATATTCCCAACTTTACTCCCTCCATGCCTCTTCAATACGCAAACTGGCTATAGAATTTGTTACAGAATTACTAGTAAGATACTGAAAACTACACAAAAATAGTCGCTTCCTACCGTCTACTCATTGTCCAACAAATAATTATAAAGCCAACTCATTTAACCTCATTTATCAGTGTTTACGGGCAGGACGACCATGAGAAGAAAAAACTAATCATTTTCAAATTATCATCGGATAGTCAAAATATTTAAGTAATTCAGTGATGAATTTTTATAAAAGTTACGCCACTACTAGCAAAGATCTTCATTACTAGAGGCCATTGCAGGGACTGTCACTTAACCCTAACTTAAATGGCAGGGGGTTGCATGTGGCCCTGCGGCCACTCTGCTACATTCGAGGACTAGCCTACCAAACATACGTGGAAAATGGATTTTAAACTTACATATGCATCTCAAAGTACTTCAAAGAGAATCCAATTTTAAACTCATGGTCACACTTCTGAAATTCTCCTTTCCTCTCCTCTCTGTTTTCATCTTCTCAGACGACTCTGTCGTCCCTCCCAGCCCCAAGTCCGGCTTCCCTCTCCCGCAGTGCTTCACTGATGGATCCAGCCTCCCCTGCTGCCTCTAGCTTCCTCCTCATCTCGCCCATCATCACTCCAATTCCTCAGGGAAAAAAGGAGGATCTAGAAGCTGACCAGCCAGGAGGAATTCTTTCCTGCTAAATGATTTGGAAAACTGGGGAAGAGGTACAACATTTAAAGGAAAGATTTCAATAAATGGTTGCTATCGGTGCAATAATACAACCACCAAATATTGATTGAGTTTTAAAAGTCTCAAGATTTCCCTTCAAATTTATCAACTGAATCATTAAATAGGTTTGGAAGAACATAAGTGAAGTTGAACACTGACTTTAATCAGATGTATGAGACCTTTTATCTGGCTTCATATTTTAGAATTTTCTTCTGTAATAACAATGGTCTATTTCTTTATAATTTTTATGATGGCACTTCAGTTTTAAGTGTCAGGTAATTTGGTCATTTATATAAAGTACATTCTTTCGTCTTTCTTAAACTCTTCTGTATCTTGCCATATTTTTATTTTTTTAATTTTTATGGTGACATTGTTAACAAAATCCACTAACTTTCAGGTGTACAATTTAACAGTAAGGAATATATATACATATATATATGTATATGTGTGCATGTGTGTGTATAGACAGATAGATAGATAGATATACAGTGCACTATGTTCGCCTCCCATAGTTAGATTTGTCACTACATACATATTTTTATTTAATCAATAAAATAAATTTGTTGAAAAAATTAATTTATTCATGCTTTGACTTCTAAATTTTTCAAGTAATCCTTCACTTTTCTCTCAACATTTTGAAAAGAGTATGGGGAAGTGTGAAATCTCTTTCATCTTCTCTCTTCCTCCCCCAGAGTTTATTTTCAGTGTTTTTTTTTTCATCATCTTCAAGAATAGATGGTCTATTTGTGCTCATTAGCTAACTTCTGACTGCATAGCAATTCCCTTCAGCTGTGTACAGACTAGCATTTTTTTTCTGCAAACTTATTACACATCTTGCCTATCTGCCATCTTTATGGTCTTATGGGTGGAAGAAGAGAGGGGAGAGAGGACAATAAAGAGGTGGATCCAAAAAATAAAAGTAATCACTAAGACGGGTTCTTTTCCTCCTGACATTGTCCTACAATACAAAAGCACCAGGTGGCATACCTACCAACATAAAATTCGCAGCATGCTTCTGACCTTACAAATACCCAAGACGGGCTGAGGTTTATGAACTGACCCAGAAGAATCTAAAGCGCGGGATGCAGAAAACAGAACAGACTACAGCCTTTGAATTTCAAATGATCTGCTTCGTATTTTGCTAAGTTAGCATTTGGTTCCATGTGGGGCCCAATTTTTCATCTTATCCAAAACAGTTCTGCTTTGACTTCAAAGCCACGCTTCTGGGCAAGATATCACAGCTGCTGGTCTATCTGCTCCATGTGCTGAAGGCCTGTTGCTGGTTGCATTATGGAGAGATGATACATCTATGCAGAAGCATTTGATATAGGGTTTGCTTTTGTTTTGTTTTTTTTTTACAAGCACTATTTCCATAATTCCAGTAAATGCTTCATATTATCACCATGCAATATCGAAGCACTGAGATCAGGTTCTCCTGTCCAGGTCAGGGCCAAGACTCAAGTATCCTGACATATGGAGTCAGGCAGTTCACCTTCCCCAAAGGAACTGAGTGTCCTGTTCTGTTGTGTTTCCATACGTACCACTTTGTGGAGGAAGTGGGTCACCGTGTAGAGGCAAGATTTTAAACTATGTCCAAAATTAGTAGTCAGGTATACGTGCAGTACTGGGGCAGAGCTTGGCAGCTCCGAGAGACATGAGCCCCACCTGAGAAGGGGACAACGTGGCCAGAGGCAGAGAAGCATGGTATTTGCAGGCACAGAGTGGCAGCTGGAACGGGAGCCTGTCCTGACTCCACCAGGCTCACAGGAGGTGTGCACCCAGGAAAATAAAGATCTGAAGGAGAGGTGGCCCACCAAATGCAAACGCTTCAGGGATGGAAGCCATCCTGCTGAGGGACCCATGACACAGGAGGTCAATGTCCATCTAACTTCAAAGAAACTGCTGAGCATACCTGGAACTTTAAAAGTTCAGAGTAAAAGTCACTGGGGTAAAACATCAGGGTTTGTTTTTTTTTGTTTTGTTTTGTTTTGTTTTGTTTTTAAGGTGAAGGGGAAGCGGTTACAGAGAACTATGAAAAATAGGTGGAGTTGGAGCAGACACAGTGTGACTGACAAATTTACGAGGTTCCCGTAAGGCCTCCCACATCTAAGGAACTCAAAGAAACACCAACAGATCATCACTGCACAGGCTGCCAGGCCACCAGAAGCTATCTGTGGACATGGGGGAGAACTAAACATCACAGAGGGACCCCGAACTTTGAGCTGTGTGCATAACTGGAATGCTTTGGGGTTTTCCCCTTTGGGCAAGGGCCAGATGTGTTCCGTGTAGGGGAAGAGGTGTGCACAGAGGTACGTGACGGCCAGGGAAGAGGACTGCATTAGGGACAGACCAGCTACCAAACACTTAGGCTCCCACTCCAGGGTCACATCTAGAAAGGACAAAATTTCCGCGCCCCCCCACCCCCGGATGGGCCCTGTGATTAAGCCCTGGGAAGGAGTGACGTACACAGCTTCTGCACCTGGTCCCCAAAATTCTGGTGCAATTCTCCCCCTCTGCCACCTGAAAGTCATATATTAAAGCTGGCAGTGACTCCATCAGCCTGTGTGCCTGAATACTCCATAGAAGAGAATTACCATCCTCTATCCACTGCCACCAAGAAAATTTATGTGAGCAAGAAATAAATGTCACCTGTTTTAAGACACTGAGACATTAGGGTTCATTTATTATAGCAGCTAATATAATTAAACTTTCCATAAAACTGAATTTTTTTAAACTACCCATTTAATCCCAAAATTGACCACGGGGATACAGTCTATCCTATTTAAGTAAATATGATATATGACATTATATTATACATGACTCCATAATACACAGAAAGTAAAACTTGCATAAATTTCAAATATACAAGCCAAGTAGGAATTCTACATCCAGCATTCTATGGGGCTCCAACTAAATACCTTTAATATGCTAGATTTTAAAAACACCTTCTTAGATTCATCCAGTCTGGCAAGAGGGAGAAAATCTTCAGAGGCCAAAAATAACAAGAATAAACCCAGAGTGGGGACCAAGTGCTGAACCCAACAGCTCTCCAAAGAGCACGTGGGCCACTTGCTTTTAACTTGCTCAGTGTGAACCTGAAAAAGACAAAGCTGAAGGCATCCAAAAGATGCAAAGTCAGATCACAACCCTCCAAAAAGCTGGTTCTCATAAAAGCCGACCCCTCGGTAGAAGAGAGACCTATGCGAGTAACAGCACCCATTAAGAAGACAGTAAGGCAAACTGCCAGACTTGGCACAGGCCACGGGTGGAGAGAAATAGTCTCGCCCGAGAATCCCTATCATTAAGGCTAACTTTGTAACAGATACAGGGTCCGAATTTATATCACTTTTATGGCCTGAAAAGCCTTGAGTAGAGAATTAGATTAAACTAATCCAAACTGTGGTGCCCCTAGATGACTGGCAGAGGCAAACAAATCCTCTCTGGGGAAACTGCCTCAACCCTACACCTCGAAGAATTCCCACAGATGAAAGTCTCAGCCATCATAAGCTCAAAATCAAAATGCAAGATCACAAAAGGAACAGTCTTTTGTGAGTAAAATCTATGGCAATCCACACATTAAACCCACAAAAACTGCAGCTGTTTAAATTACCAGACGCAGAATTTAAAATATCAATAATAATTTTAAAGAAATAGTAAAAGGATATGACAAAAGGATAAAGAAACTATCAAAAATATAAAGTGGATTTGAAAAGCTATAAGTAAAAATGAAAAGTATAATATCAATATTAGAAATGCAATGGACGGGTTAAATAATTTATTTGACACAGCAGAAAAGAAAGTTAACGAACTGGATAAAGACTGGATGAAGAATGCTAACAGAAAGGGATGGAAAAAATGTGGGATCTAAGAGGTTAGGAAAAATTCAGACTGAGAAGACGTAATATGGATCCAATCAGATTTCCAGAAAAAGATTCTAAAAAGAATGGAGCAGAAGCAATAACTGAAGACATACTGATGGGAACTGAGAAAAGACACCCATCCCCCAAAGTCCCAGGTGAACAGAAGAAATCCACACACAGATTTGTTATGGGGAACCTAAGGGAATAAAAAGTCTTAAAAGCAACCAAAAAGCAGAACAATGAGACTGAAAACTGACTCCTCAAAACGTGAAATGGAAACTCAGCTACAGGTGAATTTCTTTAAGATACTGACAATAAAATTCTTGACCTCCAAAAGATTTTTGACCAGGGTGCCAGGTCCATTCAATGCAGAATAAGCGTCTCTTCATATGGTGTCAAGAAAACTAGATACCCAACCCACATAAGTCAGACCCTTACCTGCCACCATATACAAAAAGTAACTCAAAATGGATCAAAGACCTAAAGCTAAGATCTAAAACTGTGAAACTCAGAAAACATAGGGGGAAAGCTTCATGACATCGGGTTTAGCTAGGACTTCCTGGATGTGATGTCCAAGAACACAGGCAACAGAAGTTAAAATTGACATGTGAGATTACATCAAAACTGAAAACTGCATTAAAGGACACTGTCGACAGAGCAAAAAGGCAGCTTAAGGGATGGGAGTTAGCAGGCTCTCTCACCCCACAAAGTCTCTTTCTTTTGGGGGGCTTATCATGTTATTCTTCCAGCCTAACTGATTGCACCCTGTTGGATTGGGGTGCAATCCCTAGTTCCCTACCGGGCCATTACTCCTGTTACATCCTGACCCAAACATGCACGTTGCCTTCCTGGACTTGAAACATTAGTTTTTAACTCCTGTTCCACACCGAATATTGTCATCCAGGGAGAAACACTGATGTCCATCACAGTAACAACTGACTCTTGAGAGAATGCCTTAGAGTCGACAACCGTTTCCATGTACATTATGTCATCTGTGACGGTCATCCTGGTCACCGTTTTCATTATGGAATATTTAGGGCCTCTCACTTTCGCCCGAATTGTAGCAAAGTGAGTTGAGATGTCTTCTTTAATAATCCACAAGTACAGCCTTGCGCATGGAGAACTGTGGTGCCCTCTCCACACTCAAGCGGCCAGCTCTCCACCGAGGACGAGGGCAGTAAGCCGGGCTACGGGGAATGGAGTGGGATCAGGTGCCCTTCAGCAAGTGCAAGCTTTGCCCAGCATCACTCTGGAAGCCTCCTCCAGACGATGCGGAGGAGCCAAGCTGAACATATGCTCACAGAGGGGGAGTCAGGAAACAACCAGGACGTCACCATCCACATCTTGGCATGAGCTACTGGCCCTTCAACAACATTTCCAACTTCTCTCCATGGGGAAGAGGAAAGAAAGCCCCACATTTCACTGAATTTAGTGACATATCTCGAAATACACTTTCCCCAAATTCACAACCCCTGAGAGGAGCCCACACAGGACATTTGCAAGTTGGCTCGTTCTCAAAACATTACTTGTCTTATGTTAATGTGTTTATTTGCTTTTAAAGGACTGTCTTGCTCACCCACGGGCAGTCAAAAGAACACACGGCATTGTCAGCCCGTTTGGCTGTAACCATTATCATAACCTTTACTACATCTGCTGACATTCTGTTTTTGTTCCCAGTCCAGATGTCATGTATAATGGACTATATTCACTCATTATGTGCATTAGTGTCCAGGAATGCCAACATAATTCAATGAACTGCTTGATATTTGAAGAAAGGACTTCATTTTTGTAAATTATTCAAATGTTCCATTGGCCACCTCCAAAGCTGGACATTCGTTGCCTACTTAATCTCTCCTGAGCTTGCCCCAGATATAGGGCTCAATTATGCTAAAAATAGTATGCTTTTCTATTAATCAAATCAGCTGAAATGTACCATAAGGTAGGAGTATGTTTCACTCACTACTCTTCTGAACAACAACAGTTTTGTTGGTAGAAATTCTAATCGCAAATCTCTAATTCCAGACGTGGGAAGATTACATAGGAGAAGCCTCAAAGCACGCACGCATAGCCTCAGAGACAACTGCTAAAGCCCCGAGCTCCTGACCCCACTGAAGACCTTGCTCGTATTTCTCTGTGCATGTTGGAGCAAAGAAACCTCAGCATGTCACAGAAGGAAATATTCATTTTTCCACTTTCTGTATAACTGACTCCAGCTGAGCTTTTGCCTTCATCCTTTTTTAAGGGAACTCATGACCTCCCTTTTGTCAACTGCGGTGGTCGATTATCTGTCCTCCTCTTATTAGATATCCTATAGCACTTGACACAACTGGTTTATTCTATTACCCTGGTATTCTCTCTGCATCTGTGCACTGCATTTTCCCAAATTTCCTTCGAGTCCATTGGTTTCTACTTCCAAGTCTCCACTGCTGACTCCTCTTCTGCTGGATTTGTGCAGTTATCCAATTTTCTCTTCTTGGCCCTCCTAATTCTCTTTCTAGTCTCCCCTGGCAAACTCGTCCTTTCTCATAGCTTCAAATAACATCCATATTCAGACTCAATCTCTCCCCTAACCTTCACATTCAAGTTTCCAAATACTCTACATTGCCTCTTGAATATTGAATACACATCTCAAACATACTGTTTGAGAAACAATTCTTGATTTTCCACCCGAACGTCACTCCCTCATCTTTCCAGTAAATGAAACCGTTATCCATCCTGTCTCTTAGGTGAAAACGCTGAAGTCATCCTCTTTTTTTTTTTTTTTTTACTCAAATCCATCTACCAGGACATTGTGTCAGTTCTACCAAAAATAACTCCAGAATCTGACCAATTCTCACCATCACCATGTTCAGTTTATTTCATGAGTAGAATATTATCAAATCATATCTTATGGAATCTTAGAAAACAATTATGTTAGAATATTGGGAAAATCCAAAAGGAGCACTGGATTCATGTGAGAACATACCAGAAGGTCCAGTAATCACTGATCATTTTTCAGTTGTTAGTAGTCACATCTTCACTAATCAGTCTTTGTTCATTTGGGACAAGACTGAATGGATTTAATGAACCACAAGCACCAGATATGAATCTTACCCACGTCTTTAATGCTGTCTTCCCGGCCCCCACGCCCACCCAGAGCTATCTCATTCGACAGCACCGTTGGTGAACATCCTGCGTGATTAAAATTGTTAACTTCAACATCTCCACCAAAACATCTTCAGTTTCCAAGTCATCTGGTGTGGTGTCTAAAGCTGCATCGAACTTGTTCTAGGGGCCCCCGACCCCCAGGCCACGAACCGGTACCTGTCCCTGGCCTATTAGGAACTGGACCACACAGCAGTTGGTGAGAGGTGGATGAGCAAGTGAAGCTTATCTGTGTTTGCAGCTGCTCCCCAGCTCTAGCATCACCTCCTCAGCTCCACCTCAGATCGTCAGGCATTAGATTCTCATGAGAGCACCAGTCCCTGGTGCTAAAAAGGTTTGGGACCGCTGCCAATAAGCCCTTGGAGCGCATGAAGGCACAACTCTACAACATAACACATGCCACACAGTAGATGAGCCCAGAGTCTGCGGTCAGACCACCCAGGTACTACACCTCAGCTCGGCAAGTCACTTAACTGAGCCTGTTTTCTTCTTAAAATTGTGGATAAGAACAGTAACATAACCCTTAAGGCTGTTGTTGGGATTAACAATGTAATACATCTGGGAGTCAGTTTTCAAAAAAAACCGAGTTGGGTGCCATGGGGAAGGGGTTGAGGTTATTAGGCTGCTCAAGTCAGACACAGCTGATGGGCACTGAGCATCCCACAGGTGTCCCCATACTGCAGGGGCTGGGAAGTAAATGCTACGGACCCCAGATATTTCTGGGGCTGGAGTTCTGGATGCAAAGTAAGTCCCACCAATGTGATGTACTCTTGTGAAACTCTGAATGCCTAAGCAAGTCAGAGACATTAGCCTCCTGCTGCTGCCGCTGCTGCTTGACACAACGTCAAAGATCATTCCAGATCCAACACTCCGTGTGGTGCAGTAGTGTCACTGGTGACAGCGGGTCAGCAGCTGCTCATTTCCAAACCGCAGCTTCAAAGGTGTGTCCTGAGCCACTTTCCAGTCCCGCCTCTCACACTCCCCCAACATGAGCACCTAATTTCTGTATTAAACACTTTCCTGGCGAAACACCCAGGGTGGTTCCTGGACCCTGCATTGGAATCTGATTGATATATGCTTAATAATAACAAACAGTAATACTTATGGTACTTATACGTACCAGGCATTGTTCTCACTCTTTGCATATATTGATTCATTTAATCATCCAACAGTCCTGTGAGGTGGACCCTATTATTACCCTGGTTTTGCAAGTAAAGAAACTGAAGAATGACAAGATTAATTTGCCCCCAAATTATAGAGCTACTAAGTGGAAAAGCCAGGAAGTCTGGTTCTGGTCGCATACTCTTCATTATTTCTCATAAATACAGCACGCAAATTATCACCCCACTTAGAACAGCCTAACCTTCTTCCAGTGAAATACTGTTAACTGCAGAAGAAAATCACAAAGAGGTAGCTCCGATAAGAATCCTGGGTACTATTTAGTCCAGTCCTCTCATTTTAGATATGGGGAAATTGAGGCTCGGAGCAGTTATATGACATAACTAAGCTCACACCAGTGATAAGTAAAATCCTGGGATGAAATACACACTTTTAGCCCCAAATACAAGAGCTCATGATGCTGATATTTTTTTGATTAACATTTCCATTTATCCAAAAATATTTTATTAGTGATAATACATACTTAGAGAGGTGGTAAGCCTCAGAAGTCAGCAAGATTCTGGGAAACTTTAGTCAAGTTTTTTTAAATTAATAAAAGGAAAGAGGGACTGCCTACAGAACAAAATTAAAAAGATTCTAATTAGTATTTTAAAACTCAATGTTTACCAGTGATACTTCTGTATTTTAAGCTGTATAAAGAAAGTGACCTGCAGCTATTATAAGGAACACATAACTTTCATAATGAGATCATTTCCACTTCAATTTTCTGCCATTCCATATGGCAAAAATCATGTGAAATCTCTAAGGGTTAACGAGGTGCTGTATTTTTAAAGAAATATGGTTCACAGTCTTTTCAACGAACGTGGTATGTGCAGTTTTACCTCTGATAATTAGCAAGATGTGAAACAACTCGAACACTCATGGGTAAAGTGCTACTGGGCATTCATGTCCCCACATTTCTTGGGTTTCAGTGATAATTAGAATGTAAAAACATTAACATTTTCATCTTAACCTTAGAAAAGAAAAAATACATGAAGCTCATAGATTTTTCCATGATATGATAAAAAGTTATCACTGCAGCATTATAGAAATAAGCTTGAAATAATTTAGATTTTAAAAATTCTTTTAAAAATAAAACTAGAAACTGACTGGGGGGGGTTGTGTTGTGCAGACTTTTAAAATTTATTTGCGTAACATTAATCTCTTGGATTGGAATTCAAATCTGTGATAATTAAAAACGAGAATTTGCAACGAGACAGTATTTCCTGTCTCTGCCAAACTGCCTAAGTAGCAATGCGGCTGGGCAACAGTAATCATGGAAAATGATGCATGCGAGTCCCAGAATAGTAATAAAAATGCCAGAATGTGTTTATTCCTCAACAGTAAATGAAACCCCAGTTATCCACACTGAGTAAAGCGCATCTCCCCAAGGAAGCGCATTCTCCCCTCGCAGCTTCGGCATGAGCTCATGGGTAAAACTGGGAGGCCCAGCTTCCCAGAACACTCTGGGAAAGGCTGGCTCCCCAAGCCCCATCATGTGTCTACAGAATACAGATAATCAGGCACTTTAGACAACTCTCCATCAGGCTGTTTGGTTCATGGTGAAGTAAATTGACTAGGCTTTTATGGAAGAAATCACGGACTTCCGACTTCCAGTAGAGACAAGAGGTTGTGACATCAGCGGAAGTCTGGCAACAGCTCTCAACAACATTTCATTAAGTATGCTTTTGTTAATTCCTTGTAAATCTCATGTTTTAAACTACTTCATTATAAATCCATTTATTAAGTAAACATTTCTTTATATTTTAACAACAGCAAGATGAACCACTAGAGTTCTGATAAACGAGAGATTAACAATGAAATCCCAGAGAAAAGTTAGAAAAAGACAAAACAAAAACGATGTTGTTTTACTAAGATGTGCAGCAATGCTTATTTACACGTGGCTGACGGATACCGAAGACTCTGAGGACCCCTGGTTTGCCTAAATACCCAAAAAACCTAGATGGCTGAAACAAGTGTTTTTTTGTTTTGTTTTTTGTTTTTTCCTTTAAAGCAACAATTAAGGAAGAAAATACTCAAACTATCCCCAGTAACTAAATCAAAACAAAACAATTCTCAACCTGAAGAATCACGTGGTCCTTGTCTTTTATTGCCACTGCCTCGAAAATAAGAGGTTCTCTTGGGATGGCAACAGTCATATTTCTGAGTTGTAAAAATTCAGCGCAGCCATGAAATCGCATTTGAGAAGAGAGTCTTCTGTTCTACCTCTTATCGGAGGCTCTTGGCTCTGCGGCAGTCTCTCCTTTATAAATGACAGTATCAGCCATTGGAAACACTGTGAGTTCACATGAATCTAGTGGTGAGTTCACATGAATCTTTCGGCGGGGTTAACTGCTCCTTCTAAAATCTTATTCAGTATTATAGAAGGACTCCCAATACAAGCCCAGATCTTATGCTTAGTGACTTGTTCTTTTTCTTGTTTATTCACTGAAGATCCAGAGAGCAACTACTCTGATGCTATAAGACAAGCAGTAGTTTCTAAGAAATTCGTCGTCAGCAACAGTTAATGTCTTCTTGGATGGTTACATCCAAAGGTGAAGGCCAATGAGCTCCATTTACCTCTAACAGGCTACTCATTAACTATATCAACAACCACTTGTGCCAATGAAAACTGTAATTAACAGTATGGTGGCGAATAACAAACTGCCAGCAAATATAGTTAAGTAATTGCAGGAGTGAAAAATGCTTGGTTTAGCTCTTCAAATGTAAATGATCATTAAGTTCAAATTGACTACACACTAAAAAAAAAAATCTTCATTTGAGCCTTTTCCCTTTTGGTCTATTTCACGCCTCTTTTTCTTGGTTAAACTCTTTTTCAGAAGCTCTGTCTTTGCTGCATCCACGTCCTCACTGCCTTTAACTCCTGCACTAAAAGCCCTCGTATCACCTTCCACAAGGAAGCTTTCTTTCTAAGTTATAGTGACTCTTTTTAAACCAAACCCAATAACCATCTGTTTCATCTGCTATTTTTTACTACCCCTTCATCAAACATTTAACTTACATGACACTACATATTTCTCCAATCATTCTACTATTTCTGAATCTTTGCTACTAACTCTCCTTCAGCCCACAGACTAAGGAAACCTAAGACTCGAGCCCAGGCTCTGCATCCATGTCCTTTACCGGGTTTGTTTTCTAGGACCGTGCTAACCCACTCTCTGAACCATAGGACTCTCCATCTTTTCATCCTCCTCCTCTGGACCTTAAAATAAACGTTGTTCATATGCCTTTCCCTTTCATTGAACCCCTGAATGACAGACATCTGTCAGCCTGACAAGCAGGAAATTAAAAATGTTCAGTCAACTGACTTGGAATCAGATAGACTCCGATAACCTGAAGGCATTCTCTAATGCAAGGGTCTCCATTAGCTGGTCTCAGCACTCACCTGTATGACATGGCTCCTACCTACCCCAAGCCTCTCTCCTAGTTCTTAAATTCAGTTATCAAGGAATGTGAGATCAATAGATTATGTCACCAAGATTAAGAAGCTAATAATGGCACCAGATGGCATCAATAAGGGATGTGTATGCACTGTCTGGATTCATAGGGCACAGCTCCTAAGTCCAGACCTTAAAATTTCAATCCACTCCCTTACTCTGGAAGTGACAGATATGAGAACAGCATTAGAAACTTAGGAATATAAAAAGGTTTTGAATAAAGACTGTGCTAGATGCCATAACAAACAAACAAGAATTAAATAAATGTATGCAGAATTCTAGTTTCACATGATACCATGCCGGTAACAAGTGACTTTCCCACCTGCCAAACAACAATGAGTATTTCAGGTAAGACCCCTCCTCCTGTCCTGGTAGAGCTTCTAGTCTAGTGGGAAGCTTACATTTACCTTCCCATTAAATTGTGAGGTTATACACATAAGGACGATTGCTCACTATACTAAACAAATCCAAGGTTACGGGAAACTTTTGACCGGAGTGTGACTGTTGATGCTCACGCAGTGCTGACTGTGAACTTCTAGATGAACATTTGATGTTTTGGCCCTTATCGAAGGCCAAGTCTCATTTAGAGGGAAGTATTAAATCTTAACCAAGCTTCCTGGGGAAGAACGTAGAGGCTGCAGAAAGAAGCACTGAGCCCTCTGAGCATTCACAATAGATGCTCTAAAACTTCAGGAAGCTTAACACCTGAGGCTGGGGGAGGGGAGATGTCACCTGCACACAAGAAAAATACAAGGCAGAGTTTGATCAATCATGCCACCGGGGCATAGGGTACTCCCCAGCTGTGACGGTAAAATGCTTCCACATGTGGCTTATTTGGGGACTTTTTAAGATGAAAAGAATTTTTGCCTGCATTACTGTTATTTCATATCACAAATGGCCATAATATAGCAACGATTCTCATTTTTTGACGATTTTTACCAAGTATTCAGCACTGTGTTAACTCCTTAAATAAATTTTATTTAATCCTGGCAGCAAATTTCTGAGAAAGTAGACTTTATTCATTAATATACCACTCACGCAAAAAATCTTCACCAATCACCTTCTCCATCCCAGGTCCACATGATATCAGAGCTCTAGAGGCACACAATGCAGCAAGGTCTCTCAATCTACTGTTGTGGGTTTACGAAGTGAATTAATACACTGTACCTTTTGTCTTTACAACAATGAGGTAAGTAAGGCAGACTTTATCCCAATAAAGTCTGCCTCCCCTTGCTGCTATTTTTGTGCCAAGACATTAAGTGACCGCAGTGAAATTCAAACTCTGGCTTTCTGAATACAAGAGTTCGCAACTCACTTTCACAACCATACAAGGCAGGTGCTATTATTCTCCCCATTCTACAGATGAAGAAGCAGTGTAGAGACATTGTTATCATGTATAACATCACACAAATGACAAGCGGTAGAGGCAGAAATGCAACATTTATCCATCTGCCTCCGAAGACCATGTTCTTAATCCCTACCACTGGTAATGAATTACAAATCCTTGCGTGAAATCTGTTATGTCTAATATTAAATGTTGACAGGTTGAAAGAATTAATGAGTGGGTAAATAAGCAAAATCTACCTTAATATCCCAATGACATGGCAAACATAAAATTAATCTTCCTCTGTAGAAAGAAAATTTTCAATTCAAGTTAAAAGAGCCATATACTAAATACATCTGTAGAGTGATAAATCTGCCATTTTCTTTGCAAGAAGAATCCAGTAATATTTTAAAGGTCTCTAATAAAACTAAAAATGTTAATGTTTACATCAGTAAACTCATTTTTATGATATTATATTTCTAGTACATCTATAAATATTTGACATTTTTCTTGGGATTGTATAAGAAATATATTCACTACCAAACTTTGGATTGTATTCTAGATTTTTCTAAATTCTTATTCTGTGCATTGTTTTTAATTCTTGTTCACTAAAAGCCAAGATTTTGAGGATATCTAGTCCTCAAGTGTTAAGCTTGAACTCTACTTGTGAAAATCAAAAAAAAAAAAATTAAAAGGTGAAATTCAAACTTTTTCAAATTATAGTTTATTGCCCACATCCACCTTGAATTTCTGGTCTTTATATTCCCTCTCCTATGTTAACTTTTATAGTTTCATCAATTTAGACAAATATGATTGAACAGATAAAAAACATATATGGTATAATAGCCACTAGGTAATCATTAAGGATTCTAGAAACCAAAAAAGATGACATGCCAAAGAAAGTAGTCTTTTAGTTGTCTTAGTTTTAAAACAGACTAAACTCCTCTTTCCAAATAATGCATTGATACTCATTTTTCTGCTAGTGGTATGAACTGCGTCCTCCTAAGTCCTCCTTTTTGTGAAGCACTGTATTGACTCTGCCATTACGGGTTTATTCCAATGTCCAGGGTTAATGTCCTGACTGCTTCTGGGTTTCTGGTATTAAAACAGGCAAACAAGATAGTTGTGCACAATTTGAAATTCTCCAGAACCCATTTTAAAAACTCTAAGAAGACAGGTAAATGCATGTCGGCCATTAGCACATAAAACAAAGACCTTTTCTTTACGTCAGCCTTGGACACTATTAAATATTTTGTAAATGACAGGAAAATTTCATTTCAGGGGCAGAATGACCAGGAAAATTTAAAATGACAAAGGATGCCTTTCTGAAATAAAGGTTGGAGGAGAGCGAAAAGACAAGTTAGATTACTGATCATCATATAGTAAATACTTTATCAAATAATACCATCGCCTTACATTTGTGTAGTTTCTGATGAGTTTTACAAATATTTTTTTCCTTTGAGTCTCACTACCATCCCACAAGAAACAATCAAAATAAGAAGCAACCTGATTATACTTAAAATAGTAATTTTGCTTCCATTCTCTTAATCACATTCAAGTGCCTAAAACAAATTTTAAAATAAAATATACACCACTGCTTCCAGGTTACTAGGCCATTCAAACTAGGGTAAGGTTTTGCTATTATTGTGCCCTTATAATATCTACATTTCTTCTTGGTAACACATTTAACACCTTTCATTTCGCATTTTTAGTCTGAGACTCCTATCTTCCTGAATCAGGGACCTTACCTATTTATCAGGAATGCCACATACTGGTTGATATAAAATTAAAAACTCAGTAAGTACTTGTTACATGGAGGAAAGCAAAGAAACATTTTCTAAGTAAAAGAGGGATAGGTTGTTGGCAAATCAACAGCCTTTAAAATGTCCCAAATGTAACTGAACTTTTAATTTCTATGACTAGTAAAGCCCAAGAATTTAGCGTTTTAATAAGCACTGAGAGATTCTTACACACACGAGGTCCCAAGAGCCACTGGCTCGGGACGAGATCATTTCTATTTCTCCAGAGACTAAGTACCAGTGTTCCCCAGAAAAAAAAGCTCTTTTCTTTAACCCGTTTCAAGCTAAATATATCCTGAGGAAGGGACAAATAACTTCAGGGATATTTTTTTAGGCAAATTAATTAAGGGAAAATTAAATACCACAGGAGATAACATGCAGGAACTTCTGAGAAGAAATGTACTTAGAATTAGGTGCGCTGCCCACATAATTGATAACTGCATCTAATAAGCTGAAGTATTCTACCACTAAGATAAAATCTGTAGTTGTGAAAATCTACAAGTATTTTAATACACTCAGAGTTCAGTTAGAGGAGGGCAAACTGCAGCCCACAGTCCAAAACTGTCCTTCCACCTAATTTTGTAAATAAAATTTTATTGGAATACAGTGTAGAGAATTGTGTCCTCCAAAAAAGATATGTTTGTGTCCTAACCCCAACTGCTTATGAATGTCACCTTATTTGGAAGTGAGATCTTTGCAGATGTCACCAAGATGAGGTCATGCTAGATTCGAGTGGGCCCTAATCTAGTGACTGGTGTCCTTATAAGAAGAAAATCTGGACACAGATCCAGAGATACAAAGTTGAATAGTTGCAACAGAGACCCTATGGCCCAACTAGATCTAAAATATTTAGAACGGACTCTTTACAGAAAAAAAGCGTGTTGATTCCTACGGTCAATAACTGAAGATCACCAAATGTTTCCAACGGAGGGAGGCTGAGCACACAACAGGCCCAGCGGGGCAGTGCCCGCTTTCCTTTCTGCTGACCGCCATCACCTGGACTTCGGTAATAACTGTCCCAGAGGAAACTGCATTTGTGTATCAAATTATGTGTCCAAAGTGACAATATTTTTATTAAACAGTTGTCTAAGTGTTGGTTACATTTATTTTTAAATCGGTTAGAAACCTTTAATCAAAGTATCTAATAAATTGAGCATGAAGAAATTTCAGCTTCTGAAACTTAGTCAATTATAATTGTAGAAAATAAATCTTACACAGTAAAAATATTAATGGCCCTATGCAATCAAAGGACTGCAAAAAAATGAATGATGAGACCTCAAATAGAGGGCAAACTAGTTCAGAAATTGTGCTTTAGATTATCTCACATTATATAAGGAATCTTTTTTGATGAACATCCTTTTAATTTAAAAATGTTTTACATCTGAACTTATGGCAAGATTAGACTTAAAATTTTGCAACAGTTATCTGAATTTAGAAAAATGTTTCTAAATCATAGAAACATAAAAAGATAACTTTTTGAATAAGATCTGTCTTATAAAAATATTTGAAAGAAATATATAAAATTTTTGAAGCAAAAATACATTACCAGTAAAAATATTTTGGCTAAAATTCCACATATTAACATAAAAAACTCATCGAGAATCCTCATTTAGCAGAATTTACTCTGAACTTCCCAACACCTATACAAATAATTTCCTCAACTAAAAATAAGATCTATAAAGAGACAACTGAAAGTGTCAATGACCTAAAATTTATTAACTTTAAAATGTAATTCAATTTTATCAGTAAAGTAAAAAGACAATTTTGAGAAAAAATGAATTTTTTAGAAATTAAACCATTGCTACATTAGAGATGACTTCTTCTAAGAAATTAAGGTAAATAAATATATACCAAAAATCATTATCCTGCTTATAATAGTTTTAATGTTTTGATTATGAATATGACTTTTTTATTCTTTTCAGGTACAAAATTACCTTAGTGTACTCTTCCTTTTGGAAGATAATTTTTAATTAATAAAGTGTTTAAATATAATTTTTATTCTTTTATTTTAATAATCACCAATATAATAATTTTAACAAGTTGCTTAAGTTACATGATTTTAATCATTTTAGGACCTATTTCACACTAAAATAACTCTGGTTAATGATCATGCAGTCAGCCTACATATATTGGGTGTCTGTTTCCTCCAACAAATTTAAGCTAGTGCCTTCTCAGTTTCTTTCCAGATCGCACAAATTTTTTTTTTTTTTTTGATGCTAACCCTACTTCATTTCATAGATGAGGAAACTGAAGCCCAGAGGGGGAAAGGTTTTCCTAAACCCAAATAATGTGGAGAAGAGACTGAAGCCCAAGTACCTGGACCTTCAGATCTGGACAATGTTTGCTATGCCAGATTGGACACACAAAACCTCTAAGGAGCTGTCCATGCAAAGCCATCTGTAATTATAATACTTAAACCAGACTTGATTCCAGGAACTTTCTGAATATTTCCATCTAATTATAAGTCTCAACAATTATAACAGGAAGTCATTTTTTTTATGTTTCAGTTATTCTGTTGTGAAGATTTTAAAGAATAAATCAAATAAACATTGTTTATTTCCCCAAGCTTCAAAATCTACCACAAATTACTTGACTTGGGCACTTCATATTTTGAGGGAAATGTCTGAATAATGTACTCAGCTAAATTATCTGACAGAGAGGTCAACGTATCCTGTCTAGGATTCTAAACACATAATTAGAAATACATTTATTTCAACAAACCCAGCCTTCGCGGATCTTACAGATGAACTAATTTAAATCACTTCTAACATGAGAAATCACTGCTAAGCTCTGTCTTCTTTCTGCTCAGTCTAACCTTGCATTTCAGGAAACGAACACTGATTGAGTTTAATCAAGAAACACTTATTAAACTCTAGTTAAAGCCTTGTTCAGAAAAATGTTTGACTAGAAACATACACTCCGTCATTCCGGAACAATTATTTTAATTCTGCCTCACTAATACAATAAAATTTAGTCCAGCTGAGCTGGCCGAACTATAGGAATCCATAAACAGATAAGAAAACAAAAAAGGCATAATAAAATAAAATGTGAAAAGAAAGTACCCATGTATCTTTAGTAGAAGCTACATTTTCACACTTATGTGTCCCACCTATACTATCGTTATCTTTTATTGTTAAATGAATAATAACAAAACCTAGTGATTTAATCTTTTAATTATATCTCATTGTCCTGTGGGGTAAGAATTCAGGCAGAGCTCAATCAACAATTCTCTGTCTACTCTGTAGGATTCAGTCAGGTGACAGGCTAGTTAAGAGAGTCTAAGACGGCCTCACTAACGGGTCTGGCACCTTGACACAGAGAGAAGACTGGCCTCGGTCTGCACTGTGTACCTAAACACTACGTGTGTCCTCTCCAGTCATGACGGTCTCAGGGACCTGCCACGTAAGAAAGACTTATGTTGTGGCTCAAGCCCCCAGGGACAGTGTTCCAAGAGGCCCAAACAAAACTCGTTTCTTATGGCCTCAACTCAGAAGTCCCGGTCCATCACTTCTACCACATTCTGGTCAAGTGAGTCACTAAGGCCAGCCCAGGTTCAAGGAGAGAGAAATCAGACTCTTGGAGTAAAAACAAAGCATGTGTAGTCACCTTTAACTTCCCATACCCACCTTGTTCCTCTAAAGGATGTAAATTACATTAAAAAAAATAAGTGACAAAATATTTAAAGACATTTTTTAAATTCAGGTACTTAGGAAATCTATGTCCTGGCCCCCGCCTGCCTTTTTGCACTTCCTTGTTTCGTTCACTGATTAGAACGACCCGTAAACGCCCCATACGTGGACGCTTACTCATGGTGAGAGTAAGCATTCCTGTCTCATTCTTGATTTCAGGGAAAACGTGTTCAATATTGTACTTCCACTGATCACATCTGCTCTAGGATATTTGTAGGTGCTCTTATCAGATTAAGGAAGTTCATGCCTAATCCTAGTTTGCTAAACCTTTTACTCTCAATGGGTACTGAACTGTGACAAATGCTACTTCCGGCATCTAGTGGGAGTATATAATTCTTCTCATTTGTTCTTTGAACATGATGCATTATGTTGGTTCCATTTCTAACACTAAGTTAATATTGAGTTCCTGAAATAAATCCAAACCTGATCATGACCTAGTTATTTGTCCTATTAAAATAGCATTTTGATTCAAGTTCTAATATTTTACGCAGTATTTTTGCCTCTATGTTTATGAAGGAGTAGCCTGCAGTTTTCCTGTTTTCGATTATCTTTGTCAGATTTCTCTGAGAGCTAATGTAGCCCAGAGTGGAGGGGAGAGCTGGGTTTACTCTTCCTTTTTTCACTCCTGTCCTGCCATTTCCATTCTGAACATTCCAGCACTAAAGCAGAGCAAAGAAAGCATCCACGGCAGCCCAAAGGAAGATGTCAGGGTCTGAGCAGGTTGAGGATGGCGTCCACTATAGGGAGTCAGACTCTGAACAAGGTGAAGAGAGTTCATTAAATTTCAGCCTTTCTACTAGATAAGCACTTAACACTATAAATTTCCATATATATATCGCTTTATATATCGCTTTAGTGGCATCCCACAACATGTGTGTGTGTACATAGAAATATCTACACACACATAGGAAGGCATCTACATTCTCTTACTGTTTAGTTCTATAAATAGTCTATAAGTTTCCATTATGATCTCTGCAACTTGTGAATCATTTACAAGTATTTTTTTTTTTATTTCCATGTATGTGGGACCTTGAATTAATTATGACAGTTAAGCTGGTGTAACATAACAACCTAAAAATAAAGTTGCTCCAAAAGAGGCTGAAGTTAACTTCTCTTTGAGAGGTAGCAAGTCAGCCAGATTGAGGGCTACTCCGTTACGTGAGTCTGTCCATCCGTGTTGCTGCTCAACCAAGCCCCAGGTGCTGCCTTCCTTTGCAAGCGGAAGCTGCTTCACCAGCACTCCGTCTGCAACCCAGCCCACGGGCAGGCGAAGAGAAAAAATGAATTGAAAGCCATTTCCTTTTTAAAACAAGTCACCAGGAAGTTGCACCAAACACTCTGATGCAGAAACAAGCTCCAGATCCAGTTGCAAGGGAGCCAGACGCACCATGTTCCTCGCTACACCTCAGTGAGTTCCATTCCTAAAGTAAGTGGCGGGTGGATACTGGGGGATAATGAGCACTTTCTGTCATGGGAGGTTTTAGTTATCTTTGTGTTAGCCATTTTAACTTAATTACATTGTGGTAAGAGTGTGTGGTCTTTATAATCTCAATCATTTGAAATATATTGATGGCACGCAACCACCTATACGGTCGATATATGTGAATGCTTCTTGTGTGAAGAAGCCCATGTATTCTTCAACTGTTCTGCTCAGTGTTCTATATACGTCTACCAGATCAATATTGCTAATTGCATTGTTCAAATCTTATATCCTGATATACTGTCTGCTTGACGAACAATAAGAGACACTTGTACTAATTAGTCTCCCATTATCATGGTGAAAGTCACTACTTTGTGCTTCTGTCAATCTTTGCTTTCCATATTTTGAAGCTATTATATATATATACAAGGTTATTCTCTATTCTAGCCTTTTGAATCCTTCATCCATATATAGTAATCCTCTCCATTTTATTTTTGCTTTGTTTTAAAGACCATATTTTGTGATATTCGCATAGCCACTCCAGCTTTTAATTACTATCTTTTTCCCCATCCCTTTACTTCAAGCCTTTCTGGGTCTCAATGTTTTAATTCTGTCCTTTGTAAACTATTTGGGATTTTTTATATCTAGTCTGCTAATTTTTGTCCTTTAAGTGGGAGTTATTTATATTTATGGTTATTCCTAATATACAGATTCATTTCTAACATTATGTTTTTCATTGTCTCTGCCTCTCCTAAGCTTTGTATTTCTCATTTCTTGTCATCTTTCAGCTGGAGTTCTGCCCTGCATTTAATTTTTCTATTAATTTTTATTCTATCTTTATTCTCTCACAGCTGTCCTAAAATAATTCAAAAATGTGACTTATACAAATTTAGAATCAATATTTTTATCCTTTCTCCTACCTGGTATGACATTTAAATGTTTTAACCTTTAGCTCTAATCTACCTCATTCCCATTATATTTCTGCCAATATTCTAATTCTACCTTGTTTTTAAAACTATAAGCCAGGCATTTTCATTTTATCTAGTCAGTATTGTTTAGACTCACCATTTGTCTACAGCTTTCTTTCCTAGCCATTCCTTTTTGCATTTTTGATGCTTGCTTCTGGAATAATTATATTTTTCTTCATCATCGTTCCTCATTTTGAGGTCTATAGGTACAATTATTATTTGATTAAAGTCTTATTTTCCTTAAAAACAATACACACAGGTGATATATTAAGGTAGTCAGTAAGGCTTGTCCATAAATGTTCAGGTTCTCTTCCTCCAGGCGCATTACAGAATGGCACCTCCCTGCCCCTGTGAAATGAGGCATAGTCACATGATTTGCTTTGGCCACTGGATTACAAATGGAGGTGATATGTCTCTTCCAGGCTTATTCCCTCCCACTACTACAGTGCTCATGAAAGCGTATATTACAATACAGCTATTAGCCTTAGGCCTTGAGCAGAGGCTCATGCTAAACCACGGACAATGGATATTGAGAATATGAAACAAGCTTTTCTTGTGTTAAGCCAAGGAGACTTGGAGATTGTCAGTTAGCACACTGTGGCCTAGACCTGGCACACACTGAAATCTTTCACAGCCTCCTGCGGTTTTCCTTATCAGGCGAGTGACTACTGAGCTGAGTTTAAGCTTCTTGTTGCAGTCCTGTCCCCTCATTTATGTTATTCTACTTTTTATTTTTCTTCTATTGTCACATGAGAAGTATGATCTCACTCTGGTCCTTTGTAAGATATCTGTTATCGCTGGGAAAGTTTTATTCTCATATTTATTTATTGACTCTTCTCTATTTGTTCTATATTTATCTTCTGGAATTCCTAAGCCATGTTACAGACAACTCTTGTATATCTTTTAAATGACTTTTATCTTTTCCCAAAGGGTCCTTATCACTAAATTTCTGCACTGTACTTTGATGTGTTTCTTGAAATTTATCTTCCGGATCATTGAGTCTTAACAGTAAGAATCTTCTAATAATGCAGATGGAAAAACTATGGCTTTAAATCTAAAAAAGTTTTTGGCTCCACTGTATTTGAGTTCCCTCAAGTGTTATTTTTCAATTCAAGTTTTAATCATCTCCAATAACTTTACTGTACTGGACATATGATTGTTCTGCTTTATTTCTAGGCCTTCTGAGTCTCCCTTAGATATATTGTTTCTTCAAACTGTCACTGACGACTTTTTTTTTTGGGGTAGGTGGGGAGGGTTGAATGGGGAAGCAGGAAACCTGTAATGGAATAGAGTACTTCTATCTGCTATGGTCTCAAGTGTTATTTTTCAATTCAAGTTTTAATCAAAGCAAGCTCAGTGCTGTGATGGAAGAATCTGGAAGAATTTTTAATGCTTTCTGGTCTCCTGCACTCGTAAGTCTCAGAGGCAGGAAAGACAGCCCATCCATAATCCCCCTTGGCCTCATAAAGGTCAGGGGAACCATACAACTCCAGCGTTCTCCATGTCCAGTGGTTTCGCAACTCCACGAATATGGCAAGTCAACTCTGCACAAGCATTCTCTGACAGTCTGACTCCCACCTGCACCCAGCTGCCCACAGGTTTTAGCAGCCATCAAGCTCAAGACAGGAATGAAGTTCACAGTTGGAAGATAAGTGCTTCTGAACTAAATGAGAGTGATCCTTTTCCCAGGTACTTCAACTTTGCTCCTTGTCATTCAAGTCTCTGCTCAAAAGTCACTGCCTTTAAAGAGGCACTCCGATCATCCATGTGAACGGGCTCTACCCACCTCCCAGCTGCTGTATAATTATCCTGTTTGTCTCCATCATAGTACGTAACACTTTGCTAGATCTTGTTTAACCTGTGGATCTGTGTATTGTCTGTTTCCTACTAACACATAGATACAGCAGTGACCACCTCTGCCTCAATGTCTGAAACAAATGATATGGTGTATGCTTTAAACATATTTACTGAAAAAAAATTAGTTTACGTCCCTCATACTTTCCACCTCCTTGGTCCTAAGAATCTAGATTAGTGAAATGCTTTCAACTAAAAGCTTCTATCTTTATTATATTCCCCCCTCAGAGTACAAGTTCCGATATTTCAAGAATTCTGATGTAACATCTCTATTTCAAATGCCCAGTTTAGATTTATTCATATACAGTTAGCCAGTTATTGTTATAACATTTTCCTCTCTTCCTTACTTCCCCTACCTTGAAATTTCTCCTCTGAATTATCATTTGGTTAAATTACATCCCAAAGTATTTCCTTTAGACAGGATCCATAGTATATTCTAAATCCTTGCATGTCCAAAAATGTCACCTATTTACCAGAGATGAATGATAGCTTAGATACAGATAAGCCGCTCCTTTCAACAGTCGGTAGATGTTTTTTCGCTGCCTTCTAACTTTCGATGTGGTAGATGAGAAAGCAACGCTCAATGCTAGAATACTTATATTTCCTTTGCAAGTTATAGGTTTTTCTCTTTAGAACTCAAGAATTTCACTTAGAACCGACTTGGTTACGTATAAAAGCCCTAGTGAGCGTAGAAGAGAAGTGGATATACTGGTGGACGCTGCACTAGTCATGGCAGTTAAGCATCTGAGGGCACTGAACTATTGACCTACTAAAGGACAGAGACCCTGGGTGAGCCAGTGGGCTGGCTAAGCAGAGTGTGGGTAAGGTGCTGCCACTGAAACACAGCTACGAGATCATGAGAGTGGGAATCGGCACTGTCTTCAGGAAGTTCTTACCATTATCTGAAATTCACCAACGTATATAATAATGCACGTTGGAACAATTTATAATTCAATTTATGGCTCTGAATCAGCCGCACGAGCTTTAGGCAAAGATATTTGCTCAGTATGCAAAAGCAGTTCAAGGATAAATAAAATTTAAACTGTATTAAGAATGGAATATGCAAACTAGTAAAATATTACATTGAAATTACCTAAGCCTTTTCCTGACTACTGCCTTCAGTTTTGATTACCTCAGATCGTAAAGGACATGACAAAACATTTTCGAAACAGGCAGTAAAATCTACTTGAAAATGTTGGTTCAGCATTATAAAATAGAAATAGAGTTACTTAACTGAGAAAGAATGTTATAAGAAAAAAAAAACACAGAAAACTAATTTATTCCAGTTAACAAGGGGTCTCTCACTGAACTTAAATCATAAAGTATACCCGTGAAAAAACAAAATTTTTACATAATCTTTTACAGTCACTATAGAAAATTAAAAACCAATAGTTATACAGTGTCTTAAAAGAGCTATACATAGTTGCTACAGCAACAATATTTTCAAATGCTTCATCAATATATAATAGGTTGAGAATATAATCATTTTTCTGATGATCATGATGAAGCATAAACTACACCCCCAAAACTGGGTTTCCCCCAAATGTCATTGACATGCACACGTTTTAACTGCAGCACATCTCCTAATTACCTTGATTTCTACAGAAATTCCCTGAGTTCACAAAAATGTCCTAAGTATATTCAGTTACGTTGCCCGCATGCCCCCAGTTTACGTCACTGAACTCTTTCTGCGATCTAGTAACACATTTGGCTTTGCCACTTGTATTAAAAATGAGATCATTCTGATTCAAGTATACTTTACCCTCTATTTCTCAAGCATTTTAATAGCTTGTCTTGACATTCTTCTAGAAAATGCACTTTTTAAAAATGTATTTTCTGTGCGTCAACCACAATGCCTTCTTTATTCAGCCATTACCAAACCAATACGACCATGGGCAAAAAGACAAAATGTTTAAAATGTAACTCTTACCAATACTGTATTTGGCTTTAAGATACGTTAAAAATGAAAAAAAGCCAAGTTCTTCTTATTAATGGAGATGATTTAAAGTGGGATAAGAAAAACAAGCATATAACTGATTTATTAGGTGCCCGATTCCCATCTCAGCCTCATCGTTTCCTTCAAGGGTTTCTTTTTTTTCCCCCTGAGAGAGTTAGATATAGACAAGTCCTAAATAAATTAACTAGATACCCACACACCAAAAAGAGAATATAAAAAGCTTCTGGGAGAAGTAAACAGCAGGTACAACTCAAGTCCTTACTCCAGACTCTTCAGCATTTAAAAGATAAGAAAACTCCAAGAAGCTTTAAGAACTATCCACCAGATAATTATGACACAAGTACATAAACAGGGTCAGTTTCAATAGCCATTTACTCAAGTGCAACGTGGCTGCCAAAATCTTCCCTCCCAGGAAATACTTTATGAATAGCAGATAATGAATTGTTTAGAAAAACATCTCTAACAAGCCCAGGATATAAGTTATTAGTATTTAAGTTCTCTCTCTTCCTAGATAAGAAACTGACTGGGAAATGCCGACTTTAGAACTTCCAGTCTTCAGAGAGCCAGTAAGAAAGATCTAAAGTCATGAAACCTGTGCACCCTGCCTTACATGGGAGAGAAATACTTTCTAAAAAGTAATTTGAAAGGCTCCCCAGACTTCTGGTATTATGAGAGACTACATACCCTGAAAAAGTCTCCATTTGACTGAAACAGCTAAGATGCTGAATATTTAAAACGTGCTTTGTAAAAAGCACTGCTGAGCAGACAGAAAGGATGAAATCTTCAGCTGCCAAAAATAAAGTATGACCTAGAAGTGAGTGCATGAAAAGTGACTTTCCACCACAAAGGCTCTTCTAAGCTCTGGACCTTAGAGCTTTCCCCCTGATGGCTTCTCAAGGCACTATAAGGGACATTCAAGCTTGGGGTTCACTTAAAGCGGGTAACTTCATACAGGACGATCTAGTTTCTCTGGAAAAGCTGGATTCCCAAAGGTCACTCGTTAGTCATTGTAAGGTCACAAAAAAACCCCAAAGGTATACTAGCTTCCTATTGCTTATGGAATTATAACAAACTTAGTGGTTTACAACAGACGTTTATTCTCTTACATGTCAGGAAGTTAGGAATCTAAAATAAAGGTGCTGAGCTAATATGCTAAGAAAACAGAATATTTTGCACATGAAAAAGGAACAACAGACCATGAAGAATATCCAGATTTTTTAAAAACCAAAACAGAAATCTATAAACAAAAAATATAATTAAAATTTATAGCTTAATAGGTGGATTAAACAAATTAGACCATGGGGGGAAAAAAATCATCGGAAAAAGAAATCTGAACTATGACACAGAAAGCAAATCCAAGACAAGACAGAGAAAACAGAAAAGATGTTAAAATAGGATGACTAACCTATAAAGTTCTAGACTTCATTTAACTGGGCTTTCGCTTAGAGTAAATAGAGTCACTGAGGGTAAAGTTGACATAAAAATGTTGGCTGAGAACTTTCTAGGACTTCATAAATACAAATCTTCACGGTGAGAATAAATGCCAAAAATAAATCTATGC
>NW_011888841.1:4005761-4009082 GCF_000151845.1 Pteropus vampyrus
TAATATGCTAAGAAAACAGAATATTTTGCACATGAAAAAGGAACAACAGACCATGAAGAATATCCAGATTTTTTAAAAACCAAAACAGAAATCTATAAACAAAAAATATAATTAAAATTTATAGCTTAATAGGTGGATTAAACAAATTAGACCATGGGGGGAAAAAAATCATCGGAAAAAGAAATCTGAACTATGACACAGAAAGCAAATCCAAGACAAGACAGAGAAAACAGAAAAGATGTTAAAATAGGATGACTAACCTATAAAGTTCTAGACTTCATTTAACTGGGCTTTCGCTTAGAGTAAATAGAGTCACTGAGGGTAAAGTTGACATAAAAATGTTGGCTGAGAACTTTCTAGGACTTCATAAATACAAATCTTCACGGTGAGAATAAATGCCAAAAATAAATCTATGCATGGATACTATGAATGAAAGTTGCCACAGCAGTTATTTATTTCAAGGGGACCAAAATGAAGCCAAGAGATCACAAAGAGGTCACCTTATCCTCATCCCACCCAGGAACTTTTGAACCAGCCCTGAGACCACGGTCCTGAAACTTTACTGGCTCCTCACCATGGCAACCAGACTGTCTGTGCTCCATCTTGAAAGGAGCCAATTGGGTTCGCCAGCCAGCATCCTTCATTTGCATACAGGACCTAAATGAGCTTCCACGCTCAGACTTCGGTGCTTGCCCCTAGAAGCACATCCTGGAACTTGCTTACCTTAGTCTCACCACTGAACCTAGCCAATCCTTTTCGAACTAGGCATCACGCAGTGTTAGACAGTCAATAGGAAAAGCTGCTTTTGTCACAAATGCTGTGGGTTTGCCTTCATAAACCCCGCCTTTCTTTGTTCTCTCTAGAGAGCAGTTTGGGTTGCCACCTGAATCTGTCTCTTGGGTTGCAATCCTTTTGCTCAAAAAACTGCTTTTTATTCATTATTAATTATTAAAGCCTAAACATCTTGGTTTTTTTTTGGTTGACAATACACAGTAGTGAAACTGCAGAGTACTTCAGAAAAAAAAAAAAAAAGATCTTAAACGTGCTCAGATAGAAAAAAAAAGGCCATTGTACGAGTAATGACCATTAGACTGACTGCTCCAAAATAAAAGTCATGAATCGATAAATTATATATCCATGTGCTAATTAAGGTAGGTGAGTGCCAACACAGAATTCCATAATCAATGAAATTAACCTTTAAGAATGACAATAAAAATAAAGACATTTTCAGATAAATAAAAATTGGGAGTTTATCACCAACATATTCTTACTGAATTTCTGAAGAATATGCTTAATAAAAAGGAAAATGGTCCTAGGTGGAGCGTTTAAAATGTAGGGAGGAATGATAAGCAAAAAAAAAAAGAAAAAAAAGTGGTAAATATGTGAAAACACTAAACAACTATACTACTATTGGTTGTATAAGACAATAATAATGTCTAATTTGGAGGAAGTGGGTCAAGATAGAAAATATTGGGGAAAATAGTATAATGTTGGGAGGGGGTGATCTGAGTTAGAGTCTTCTACAGCTCTTGATTTGGGAGGAAGGTGAGCATTAACCAGGTTTTGTTAAATATGCATGTTAAAATAATTTGGGAAAACTTCTTAAGGTGGACATAAAATATGAAAGTTCCTAATAAGCAGCAAAAAAAAAAAAGGATGAGATTAAAAAGAAAAATTCAGTTGAACAAAAGGAAAAATTGTGAGATAAACAGATATCACATAAGACAGAAAAATTAAATCATTATTCATCACCAACAAATATAAATGGACTTATATCTGGACTTCAGCTCTCTAGTTGAATGACAAAAACTGTCATATAACATTGAAATCCAGCTAGGGGGGATACTCCAAATATGTCACTTGATACAGCACAGGTACTGATCAATCAGAATAGACCTACCAACCAGTCAGAACTGCACTGGTCGTAACCAGTATGCCCATATGGGGTCACAATCACCAAATATCAGCCCCAAGTCCAGCCATGTGCTCTTTTTATAAGTCGCATCTAATACACACGGACACAGAAATGATGAAAATAAAGTGGAAGACTAAACACTAAACATAAGGTGTTAGATGACATTACCATCAGATGAGATAGACTTTTAAGACAAAAAAGCATCACTTGTCTCTTGCTCTTCGCTGCAGAAAAGCTGTGTCTCCTGTGCAGGTCCTGCTGCTGCTGGCAGCTTAGCTACAGGTTTTCTGGGGTTTGAGAAGAACGCCCTACCAGTTTGTTGATACACTTGTGGGTTTTCATTTATTATCCTTATTAGTCTCTTCAGTTTGTGAGAGGAGTTTGCAGAAAGTTTTTAAATTAAGCTCCCATCATATTCACGCGGCACTCATTTTGAAATTACGTTTCCTACTGCACTGTCAGAACATCTTTCCCAGTAGCTGCAGCGCTCTATTTGCCCCTCACCACGTCTTTCCAGAGCAGCACGCCAATCTATACGAGCCATACCTTTGATTAGAATGTATTCCCTGTGCTAAGAAGTAAGGTGGGGTGCCTGAAAGTCACGGCTCCTCGTCAATCAGGGATCTTCACTGTTCACACAAGTGCCAAATGAAGAAAGAAGACACACGTTAGTCCGCTCTTCATGAGGTAGTGAGCTAAAAATGAATTGAAATTCAAGAACTGGAAGGGCAAGAACAATTTACTCTGCTTAAAGTTTCAATAAAGAGGAAGAATGCTTTGTATTCATGCCAGCAATTATCCCATATATTTCATTGTAATGCAAGCAGCCAAGCCCTGGTAGTTAACGCAATAAAGAGAAATGAATACATCCCTGTCCTGTTATCTTTCAGATCCTGTGGATCTGTAAAGGCTGTATGGAGGAAGAGGAATGTTAGACAAGCAACTTCAGTAGGAAACGCCAATGCTCCGAGTGTTAGGAGCTGGAACCACTTAATTTCTCTGTGGTTTGCTACGCCAATCACACATTACACGGTGAACAGAAAGCTCAATGTGTTTTTCACCTGTGACAAATTAGACGCTTTTATTTTAACTTTTAGAATTGTAATAATCTTTAACAATTTTTCTAAGATTATTATTTGTGAACAACTGTTCTCTCACTTTGTGAAGATGAGTATTAGAGAAAACCACGAAAAGTACAAATTACAATGACAGAAAGTAGATCTGTGGTTGTCAGAGTGGGGGCAGGACAGAGGCCATGTGAAGGATTACAGAGGGGCATGCCGAAATGTTCAAAGGTGATGAATATGTTCATTCTCTTGGCTGTGGTGATGGTTTCACAGATGTACCTATGTGTAATGTATTGTTTGTTAACTGTAACTCAATAAAGCTTTTTAAAAGTGGTGGGG
>NW_011888841.1:4009132-4014505 GCF_000151845.1 Pteropus vampyrus
AGGTGGGGTGCCTGAAAGTCACGGCTCCTCGTCAATCAGGGATCTTCACTGTTCACACAAGTGCCAAATGAAGAAAGAAGACACACGTTAGTCCGCTCTTCATGAGGTAGTGAGCTAAAAATGAATTGAAATTCAAGAACTGGAAGGGCAAGAACAATTTACTCTGCTTAAAGTTTCAATAAAGAGGAAGAATGCTTTGTATTCATGCCAGCAATTATCCCATATATTTCATTGTAATGCAAGCAGCCAAGCCCTGGTAGTTAACGCAATAAAGAGAAATGAATACATCCCTGTCCTGTTATCTTTCAGATCCTGTGGATCTGTAAAGGCTGTATGGAGGAAGAGGAATGTTAGACAAGCAACTTCAGTAGGAAACGCCAATGCTCCGAGTGTTAGGAGCTGGAACCACTTAATTTCTCTGTGGTTTGCTACGCCAATCACACATTACACGGTGAACAGAAAGCTCAATGTGTTTTTCACCTGTGACAAATTAGACGCTTTTATTTTAACTTTTAGAATTGTAATAATCTTTAACAATTTTTCTAAGATTATTATTTGTGAACAACTTCTCTCACTTTGTGAAGATGAGTATTAGAGAAAACCACGAGAAGTACAAATTACAATGACAGAAAGTAGATCTGTGGTTGTCAGAGTGGGGGCAGGACAGAGGCCATGTGAAGGATTACAGAGGGGCATGCCGAAATGTTCAAAGGTGATGAATATGTTCATTCTCTTGGCTGTGGTGATGGTTTCACAGATGTACCTATGTGTAATGTATTGTTTGTTAACTGTAACTCAATAAAGCTTTTTAAAAGTGGTGGGGAGAAATGACAATTAGAAATGAACCATTCTGTAACCCCTAATAATACCAGAAAATCCTCCTCAATGGAAGGCTGTTGGCACCTGGAACTGCTCCATTTCAGCATCACTAAAAGTAGGACAACCAGAAATTGTGGCCTCTTTGTGAAACACTCAGTACCACCTTTGAATGTATTTGGCCAAAAAAATTTTGAATCTCTATATAATTAAGCTTCTAGTCTAGAGCTAACATGCACTTCTAAGAATAAGAGAAATGGAGGTATGAAGTGATGAAATAAGAAAACAAAGAGATAAATCCAGACTGTGGAACAATCTTCAAGACCAAGGACCTAGTTTCCACACAAACCAATGGCATGAAAAGGGGCCTAAGAGGAAAAGGGTCTGCTCTGGATGGGAAAAAAAGGCTAAAGGGATTAAGCTAAAAGGAACCTCTAGAAAATTTCTATTATGGCAGTATTTCCCCACTTCTGATTATAGACTGGGAGGAGATGATATCAAGGAGCCACTGCTAGTTCTGTTAGGTGTACTGTAATACCATCATGCTATGCAAGGAAATGTCCATATTTAGATTCATTTTTAAGGACAGAAAAGTGAATACCACGATGTCTTAGATTTTTCCTGAACATTCTGCCAAGACTTTTTAAAAAGGAAGGAAAAATAAATGTGGCAAAACCTAAATGATCAGATAAATCTGGCTAATGGGTATGGATTTCCCTTCATACAAAAGTTATTTTGTACATGTTTCAAATGTTCAAAAACTTTTAGTGAAAGCAATTTCTGAATGAAACTGAGTAGAATTTAGCAATATTATGAAATTATATACTTTTCTATAGGAAAAAAATATATACATAGCTAACTAAATGGTTATATTAAAATTCTGACCGACTTAGTATACAGGTAAAGGATACTTGAACTGTCATTACATATCCAGTTGATGTGCTTATCTGAATATCTACAGTGTGATATCACAGGAGTAAATACAGACTTTTAGAAGGTCAACAGTCATTGTCCATAATAAGCACAGCATTCTCATGCATGTCAAAAGCAACATCTGTTCCCATTTTTTTTACTCCTACTGCATGCCAGGCACTGTACTAGGCACTTTACAATTATTTCTAATTCATCCCACAATCATAAAAGGTTGCTGTTGTTGCCATTTTAAAGAAGAGAAAATTGATGTGCAGACTGTAACTTGCCCAAGGGCACAGTTCCCAGGGCTTTCTAAATATAAAGACCAGAGTCTTCCCACTATTCACAGAATAAGAGTTCTGCTAAACTTTATTTCCTACAAATGTACATACATTTACTGATTATGCAGATTCTAATATGATTCTTGCCAAAGAAATAAACAAAGATGACCAATATGCAGAAGGCTGCAAAGAGTATTTTGATACATTTTCAAGTTTGTCCAAACGGACAGTGTAGTACTGTGAGGTGTCTTTGTGTCACCAGTCCTGTCTGGATTCAAATGCCAGATCTGCCACTTACAACCTAAGTGACCTTTGGCAACTTAACAACTCAGAGTCTCAGTTTTGACATCAGTGGAATCTGAACAGCGATACCAAATGGTTGTTGCAAAAATGATGGCAAACAATGGAAGATGAAAAGCTCCTCTAGTGCCCAGGATGTCACTAAATTCTAAATGTGAGCACCCTCCTCTTACCCACCTTTTATGATTTGTGCAGAAAGGAACAATTCCACTCATAGCTGTTCTTAGAATGCTAGCCCCCACTGCCATTAGCAGAAGGAACCATCTATTGCCCAATACATTGCTTTTCTTGGCCCAAGGCATGATTGCTTGAATCTTTCCATATAAAATTTTGTTTTAACTTAAACATGATATATGTCAGGGTTGTACTGCTATTCTCAAGAGTGACTGGCAATGGGCAGCACCATTTACCTTCAATGCAATGTCACTTAAGCCACAGCAGGGGAGACTGCTCTATCTGCAGTGTGTGGATCCTGCCTTGTACCCTTCTGTGTTAGCGACACTTAGGCTGAGTCAGGGAAAGCCTGCTCCACACAGGCCATATTTACTGGCAGTCAAGACAGCGAGCCCTGACAGGCAGAAAAACCTAACAGCCATTTGGAGGAGGACTTTTTTAAATTAAAGTTTTTCTATGATGCTATAACTTAGGTAGCACTGAGTTCTGGCATCTAAGGTCTTGACCTATACATATTCTTCCAAAGACCTCTAGATGCTTTGTGAGTTAATATTTAGATCCATATTAGTCCATGGGAAAAACTCCGTGAGGATAAGGACACACTCTACTTTGTCAGAGCCAGAAAGAAAATTAAAATGCATTTTCATAAAGAAATATCTGTGCGCTTTATTTACTAGTAACTCACTATGATGCTAGATTTGGCCAAAGAGTTAAAAGTAAATTACTTCAAAATAAATCTAGGGCATCTACCTCTCTCATCTCTGAAAACGTATTTATGTTCAAAAGATAAATTTTCTACTTTTAATTAGTTGCCATTTTGATGTCAACCTCTAGACAGCATAAAAGGGATCAGCTCACAAGAAACTGAGTATGACAAAAATCAAGGCATCTGAAACACAAAATGCCACCTTCTTTACTTGGAAACTCCCAGTTCTTACTGTCATATTTGGAATGGTGAGCAGGAGATGAAAGACAATTACAGACTACCACTCTCGAGGAAGGCTTCTCCATTTTCACATTCTAGTAAGCTGGCCACCAGAGGTTTGGCTCAAGAGAGTGAAGGCTCGCTATACGCACTGAGTAAATCTACCAAGTTCCTCAAGGGGTGCTCAAGATACCTAGATACCTTACATAGCTCAAAAAGCTGCCAAAATTTACACTGGAAGTCATCACTCACCACAGATTAAGACAAATCAAGAAGAAACTTCCCGAACTGCAAAGGATAGGATAGAAAGTTCACACATTACATTGGCTCATCGCCCCAAAATGAACTGAAGTCTCTGTGCATCTTTATGGGTATGGAAAACAAATATAAAATAATCATATGGACCTTAGTTATATACAGTAGAGAGCAATGAAAACACAAGATAATGGTGTAGGAATTACATTATTTATGAAATGTAGTAGGGGCAAGTGTTTGCAAGCCATATTAAGATGAAGAAAGGGAACAGTTTAAAACTGTAATCATTTATTCATTCATCACTAAAACAGCTGTAAAGTCTACTGTCATGCCACCCTGAACAAGCCCGATCCCATCTGATCTCAGGAGCTAAGCAGGGTCGGGCCTGGTTAGCACTTGGATGGGAAGACTACCTAGGAAGACCAGGTGCTGAAGGCGTAAAAATTTAAAAAATAAGGGAGGGTAAGCTGACAAGGTCTTTGCAATCGGTGAGGTCAACAAGAGTTGCTTCGCCTAAAAAATTAAAAATAAAATAAAATGAAATAGCTGCCAATGTCTACGTAAAAATCATGCATAGTTATTAGAGATTTTGAATCTAGGAAGCCAGTATCAAAGGCTCTGAGTTAGCAGGCCTTGGAAAAGACACTAGAAATCTGAATTTTTAATAAGCACCCCAAGTAATTACAATGCGCATGGTCCTGAAATTATATTTTGAGGAAAAGTGGGTGGGGCACAACTCTCAGTAAAACTAAAAGATAAAACCCAAAATTTCAAATAAATATGGACAGTCTGCCATAATCAGTGGCAAACAACTAAAGGAGTAAGTTTGAAAAACCAAACTGGAGAGCAGAGGCAGAGCCAGCCATCACAGTCTATTTCCTCAAACTGAGGGACACACTGAGGTGCAAATTCCAAGTTCTTTTTTTGCAAAGGAAGAGCAAGATGTATGTGGAAGCACCAGGAGCTTCACAGGATTGGATGTGCCTGTGAGAAGGAAGATGACATAGCCCTTTAGATAAGCTAGATCTGAAAGCAGTGGCTGCCAGTGGGGGAAGAGAAACTATGTAAAGTGGAGAAATGTTCACTAACTGCCTATTTACTTTGACTTGGAAAAAGTTTAACAAATTCACATGAAAAATTCTGGATGAGAAAAATTCCATCTAATCTAGAACATGGTTTTGACCCTTCCCCAGCTTAATCATTCTGCAACGTCTGGTCCAGGAAGTACTCATCTCTTTCAAAGATGAGTAATCAGAAAGAAAGCAAAACAGGAACTAATGAAAGGTATCATAAACAAAAAAAGAAAGAAAGAAAGAAAGAAACAAGAAAAATAAGAAATAACCCTTGACTAGAAACCTTTGGCCATGTAGCAGACAAAAATTGTCACCAATTTTACCATGAATTTTTAAAACACAGAAAAGCAATTGCATCTATGAAACAAGAGCACAGTGCAGAGATGGAAGAGCTCAGAGTGCAGATGGGGGAAAAATAAGGAATGAGACATGACTAGCAGAGTTAGAGAATGGGGGAGGAGGACTGAGGTGGTAACAGAACACGGAGGGAGGTCAAAGCAGAATTAGAAGAATCACACAGAACAGACACAGTGAAGATACAGAAAAAAGATGCAAAGAGGAAGTGAGGAAGTGACTAAAATGAAATGCTAGTAATGTTTTAAAAGAATTAAAAATAGTTATTGAGGGATGATACATG
>NW_011888841.1:4016345-4026817 GCF_000151845.1 Pteropus vampyrus
TATGAGCGAAAAGGAATAAAACGATTTCACACCGAGCAGCAACTCTCCAGGTAAAGTCACGTCTCAGCCTAGACCGTGAGTGGGCAAGGTCTCCTCGCACATCTCCACTTTTTTTCTCTCCTACTCTGACTTCTGAAATTACTCTCCATCAGTCTATACAGAAGCACAAGTTAAGAAAAATTTAGAGGTCAAAGAGATGACTCAACCTAGATCTCAGCCAGATTCATGAGTAATAAATAAAAAAAAAACCCAAAAGACACCCTCCCAAGACCCAATACCTCAGGCAGAGATGGCAATTCCATACACTGTCAGGGCTGTACCGGAAACAGGCTGCCCCTGAATGCCGGCGTGCCTTACACCTAGAGCACGTCTGCAATGCATCCAGACCCAGCCCCCAGAACTCGCAGGCTGGACTAACAGAGAACACAAAAAATGCATCTCCCCAACTCACTGACATGCACACACTCATGCCCAGACACAAGGTGTTCACTTTTATTTTTAGTTAAAATATGAACAAATTCTGGGAAGACTTTATAGAAATGATGGCTTATTTACTGCTGCTTGAAACCGAGAAGTATGTCATGTCTTCTTAGAGGGAGACCCCTTGAGGTACTACGAAAATTGGGTTGTTTCCAAACCTTTCTTCTGAGGTGCTTGGTCCCCAAACACCTCCACTCGGAGGTCCTTTGTTACAGCTCAGGCCTAAAATCTGTAGGTGGTTCCTAACTCAGGGCATGCTTGGGGTGTTTGAATTTGCACAGTCACATCGGGAAATCTTTCCTGTAAAGGCTCATCCTAGCCTGGTGGCACATTTTCATTAGGGCAACACTGAAACTGTTTTCCTGCAGTGCAGACTCAGCTCTGTCCGTTAGAAAGCAGGTCACTTGGCTGCCCTACTGAGCATCCCCACAACCAGCCAAGGCGAAGGCAGAAATGACTCAGCATTCAGCACTGACTAAAATGGTCCAGAAGTCTGTTTTCCAAGGTAAATGCCAGCACCCTCATAGCTACACCTCGACTTTTTACAACACCTAAGATAAGCACATGCTGACCTCATTATGGAGCTATCAACTCCAGTCAGGTACTTAAATGTTTGTGCACTGGGCACAGGGTAATTCACTTTCTCAACAGTAAGTTATATAGGCTTCATCATAAATAAGGCAGACATGAAAATAAACAAATTGGCAACATCACCTTAATTGTACCACATAGAATAAATATTGAGCACTGCATCCCACAGCTCTCTAACAAATAATTACTGCTGCCAATTTAGCAGGGGAATTTAGCTTTGCAATTTTGCTATGTAACTACCATTTCTTAGGCTCTAAATAGAAAAAAAAAAAAAAAGTGTAGAGGCTCCTGTGCCTGTTAGTCGGTGATAAACTTTGCGCCTTTATATGTGCACAACGGGTCCTGAACTGCTGAAACCCTAAGAAAAATTCTTGAATATATTTGTTGTTTCTATGTGATTTTTAAGCCATACAATGTACTGTCCCTCTATTATAAGCTATCCAAGCCACAGCTCTATTCTGATGAGATTCTTGCCAATATGTCAGAACTCAGCATATGACATGAAGGGTGTGCAAATAACTCAAATGTCTAAGTAAAGGGAGCTGTTACAAACACCTTTATATTTTAAGTGATTTTCACATTGATTTGTATCCTATAACATCCCTGAAAGTTAACATTTTTTTTCTGAAAATAACAAAGCATGCCAATCAAGAAGAAAAGAATATTTATTTCATTAACAGATATCGTCACTACGAAAAGGTGTGAGCTGAAAATCTTATGTTTATAATATTTAGAAAGTTCTTTTACTGTTGTCAGGTAAATGCAATATATATATATATATATATATGAAAAAAGATTAATTTATTTGACAGTCGCTACAGTTCCATTAATGTTACAAAGTAAACGACGGGATAACTTGCCATTAAAAGCTGTCTGTCTAGATGCAGTGAATATAGCCACGCCTTAGAAAAAGGAAAAGCTATTCAATACATTCCGAGAATCTCTTCTAGGTTACGATTATGTATCCTTATCTACTTGATTCATTCTTACCTAATTTGTAATTTAATGATCAAAACAGAGAACAAGTCTTTAGACCACAGGAAGCATGTCGGCTTCCATGGATGGCAAAAGGAGCGCGTGGACAGCGTCCCTGCTTGGGAGGTCTCCCCTAAGACCGAGGCAGAGAAAGCTGCCCCGGCTCCTGGCAGCTCTCAGAAGTCACCTTCTGAGAAGAGGGATCCAGAGGCTCCTGGTACTTCCATCTTTTACAGACAGGGGCTTCCCCGTAAGCTTGCGTGCTTGAAGAAAATTTCCGAAGCCAAATGGGTTCAGAAGCACGTCGGGTGAGGTACTCGACTGCCTGGTAAGCACTGCTGCTTTCGTCTTCTTGTTTAACCTGTCTCCTACCACCTCACCGCCCTCTGACGTACCACCATACCTTGCATAAAGGTAATTAGAGATAAAGCAAATGCCTAACCCTGAAAACCTACCCACCTTACCAGGATGGCTTACTGTAACCATCTTACTCCCAACAAGGATGGCTCGACTGACGTTTCTGAAGTTAGAATTTTCATTTATTTTGAGAAAATTCAGAGATAAATCAATAGTATGAGCAGACATAAAACATTTAGTCATCAAACCTGCTAAATGTTCAAAGGATGAAGATATTTTAAAGTCATTCTATCTTCCTTTGTATTGCTAAAGAAAACGTTAAATTGTTAATACCGGACTCTTATATTTGACACAAAAAGAATTCCTAAAAAATGTTTAAGTAAAATTTTATTAGATCACTTAAATATTCTTTCAAAGGATTAATATGCTTGTGTTAATAGCAGTACAATGTTATATAGGAATACTACAATAACTACACTCAGAGCTTGAAAAATATTTCTTCTCACAATACTTCGTATATAGTGAGGTGATTTAAAAATGATTATTATTCTAATAAGCTTTAGAAGTTATAATCTTATTAGAATAAGCTTCATAAGCCTTTCACCAATAAAACTCATTGTTTGGACTGAATTATAGTGTGATGAGTTTTGAACAAAACTGGCACTTCTGAGTAATAAGTACAAACAGAGATTCACAATTACTTCATATACAAATTTTGAAAAACTGAACATTGTATTAGAAATGTTATCTAAAATTTCAGACTGATCTTAGACATGAGATCTAAGAATTTAGATCATGAGTATCTCCCACAAGTCATCAAAATAAAAATTCATAAGAGCTTAATTTACACGGTAACCTTTTTTTCAAGAAAGCTCTAAAATGAAGAAATAATTTACAAGTGACAAACCTTACCCTAAAGATCAGCATAAAAATAACCTTTGACGACGTTAGCAGGTCCAGGAGTGGGTGGGTCTAGGCGTCCACACACTAGGAGACACCGTCTGTCCCCTCCCCGAGCTTAGACTTACAAGGGGGCTTTCCCAACCAGGTGAGAAACCTGTCGATGACCACTTCCGGCTCAGACTGCCTGTTCATCACACCCAGCAGAAAGAGGGCACCTTTTCCTGATACGCCAGCAAAGCCCCCACGGAGGACTGGTTTAGCCAGGCCAGAAGTTAGAGGTGGGCCGGTCCAAACTAGGCCACGTGGGCCAACAGCGAGCAAGGTAAGATCCGCCAACAATAAGTCGGGTCCTCCTAACTGACAAAAACAGCCAATTCCCCAAGAGGAAGCCCCTCAAGGGTACAGACCAGTCGTGCATCACTCAGCGCCTCCCAAAGCTGGCAGTCCGCAACCACCTCCTCTGGCTCGTCTCCTGCTCTTCCACTTCCGCCGGAATGCCACAGTTAGGGGACTGGAGGTCTACCCAGGCTAGTGGAACTCCGCCATCTACTTCCCCAGGGAAGTGGAACATCCCTGTGCACAAGTGGTGCATCAGGCTTCTAGGCGTCCAGGCTCCCATGGCGGGGCACGAGGTGGTGGCCGGGATGGGGGCGCTCCTGCTCTCATTACTCAAGTGGTGAGCAGCCCTCTGCGCATGCTCAGACTGGGTCGTCAGACACACCAGGGCTCAGATCGCACAGCCAAGAGATCCGCTGGGCAACTTCCGGTATAACTAGGCAACACCGCCACATGACTGACGCTCATTGAGCAGCCTGCTGCATGCTCACAGAAGTCCACGAGCACTAAATGCTCCACTATCACGCAGAAAACAAGGCTCTGTCCCGCGGGGGGAGGGGAGGGGGGCGAGGGGGGCAAGAGAAAGGTCACCCTCTCACTGCCCATGGCCAGAGCCCAGCCCCTACCTGTGCGCCGGGGAAGGGCCTAGCTGCTTATCACCCTCCTCCTGGCCCCCAAAGGTCTCTGTGCCCCTCTGGAGCTCCCTCCTGTCCCCTCAGGGGTGGCAGATCAAGCACATACCAGCATCAGTGGGAGGGGCCAGCACCCAGGAATCTGCGCTGATCCTGGCCAAGGGCCCACAGGTGTCAATATAGTGCTGTCCAAAGGGGTAAGTAATTCTAGGAATCCCTACAATTCCTAGATATCAAAAAAGTCTGTAAAGTTCTAAATGGTCGAAACCAACTTCCTCCATTTATCGAGTCAAAGAACGGAAGTTTCATTCAGCCACACAGAAGATGAGGAAGCATGCTTCACAGAAAAATGCAAAACTTGCCTTTTAGTACAACACTGGAAAACGCAGAACTTACCTTCCAGTACTCCACGGGAAAATGCAAGGCTTCCTTTCTGGTACTCCAGGGGAAAATGCAAAACTTACCTTCTCACACCTAGAAATGCAAATCTGAATGGCCCACCCACAAGAATCAAGTATGATAAGCAATTATCTATAGAATTCAATTGGGCTTAATTATAAATTACAGTTGCCCAAAGACATGTCTTCTCTGGTGCCTTTAGCTACAACTTATATTTAACTTGTATTGTTATTTACTTTTGTACCTATTTTAGGACAAGCACTATACTTGACCTATCTTTTTTTCCTCATTTAATGTCTAGTACAATATCTTTTTGGCATTTATTTAACATTTATTGGTCTGCCTTGGTATCTGATATTCTAAGAGAAAAGATCTGGTTCTCATCATTAGGCCCCACAAATAAAATCCACATGGGCAAAGGAGCAAGGTTTGCAAGTGTAGGCATATCTACATTTTTAAGAATTTAAGATTTTCCCCAGAAAAATTTCTCTCCTCAATTTGCACATTTGTTGCTTGACAGTTTCGAGATTGCTTACAATATAAATACAAAAACTGAATTTTTAAGAGAATGTATTCTTACTTTTTGTTGTCACTTTATAGCACTGGGATCAAAATGCAAATTGTAGTTATTTGCTGTAAGTGGTCTCCATTAAGACAACACAGCTATAAAACATTTTCTTTTTCATTTTTTGGTCAAATTTTTTACAATACACACCTAGCACCATAAGACACAGTTGCTATTTAGCAAATGATTTGTACTCCTCTGTGTTTTGCAGATGTTTTGCTATACTTTTCTAAAACTCATTACCATTTTCTCACTTGAATCCATAAACTGAGACCTAACTTTATTCAGAAGACAAGTTTAGATCAATCAGGCTTATTATTCTAGTTTACTTGTGGTACTTGAGACTACTGAACAATTAAGTATCACAAATTATTTTTTCACAATAATCAGAAAACCACATTACAATGAAATCGAAAATCTGTAAGTCTATAATCCTAATACAAGTAGGACTTTTCTCACCGGCTACATATGAGACACATTCCTGCTGCCACACTGATAGTAATGTTAACATGGACTCAAGTGGCCACACGGACTTTGAACCCAGAAAGCGCACCTGCCAGGATATGCTTCTACATCATCCTGAAACCTTACCATTGGAGAGTTAGTCCTACAATTCAGGGCCTTATATAATAGGATGGAAAAAGAACACCCGCAGCCCTGGGACTAGCTGAAGAAAGAACTAAAAGAGTTGAGGCAGCACCAAAGTCTTTGTACCTCCCCTTAAGTCAACCCTGACCACCCTGGCACTTATAGCCATGGGAAAACAACTGCAAAGAATCAAGCATAGTATTCAGTTTAGAAAATCAATGCAGCACTTACCAGTCAGCTCCTCAGACGGCATCTCAGGGTAGAAACAGGAGCTGCAGGCAGCTTGGCACGTGGCACATGGAGAGTGGTTTTAGTGCACCTACCTTTGGATGCTTTTGAAAATTCACAATAAAGTGGTGGGTTTTCCCTGGGGTGGGGGGGAACACATCATTAAAACAGCACATTAAAAACTGAAGTACTGTCATATTGAACTTTACTACACATTTTCACTTTCTTCCAGTAAAATATTACATGGATAATAATTTATATAGCTAGATACAGATATGTAGTTTTTAAAAACAATACCTTTTTGGCATGACCTAGAAAACCTTTTTTTTTTTTTTTTTACTTTGAGCTTGTTTTCTTCTTCCCTTTACCAAATAGAGACTTATTATAGTCCTGTGCATTGTTCTGCACCAATAAGTTGAACAGTTGACAAATGCAATTATTAAAAAATCTTATTTTTCCCTTCATTACATTACAGTCTTCAACCAATGACTGTACATATGGTATTTAAATGAGTTTGATTAAAATTCTAAGGGTCATAACCCATGAATCCCACTCTTAAGTTATTTCCAAAACAACTGAGTACAAATGAGAGTGAAACGCTGAAGCACAATGTTAAATCACCACCAGCAAATGGCTCCCAGTGAACAGCTGGACACCATGAAAAACCATAATCCCACCACATGATACCATTCTACATAATATACAACTCGTCCTGATTCGGCCTTTAAAATGAATGGAGTGAAGCATATGACAGGGGAGCATGCCAATAGGTAAGAGAAAAAAGAATCAAGTCATATATTCAAAAAGTGATGTGCGGCACGTTCCATTCCATGTGGTTTTTCCGAGGAAGTCTGAAATGTAAAGAAAGCAGGCCCAGCAGGTGGCTTCCAACACATTTAAAAAGTAAATGTATAAAGAAATGCCCTAAGGAGGTTCTTAAAGTTTTTAAACCAAGTACTTTACCTTCACCTTTATTTGCTGCCACCAGAATACTAATGATAAAATCTGAAATTTACTATGTTCCAAGAACTCTACTATCGTGCATTTTATGTAAGTAGTTCCAACAGAACCCATGTGGCCTGCAAAGCTTTAAATATTTACTACCTGGCCTTCCCTAGTCAGAAAAAAGTTAGCTGACCTCAGTCCCAAGCTAAAGGCTGTTTAAGATCTCCCTTGCTTCACTGATTTGGCTAAATGTTGGCTTATCCTGTTATTAGAAAGTGAAGTCTGTAGCTCGGAGATACTTCTTGGTAAGAATCAGCAGTCTCCTCTTAGCACTCATAAATTTACACACTGCTGAGAAAAAAATACACTGATACACAACCCATTCTCTTCTGCGCTGAAAACCCATCTTCTAGGTTCTCCTGTGATGAAGGGCTCAGTTGGCTTTTATGAAAAAGGTACACAAGTGTCTTGGAGCTGTCCCAGCTGTTTCCAATTACCACACTGAGAAAATGATTAGGCAATCAGGCATTTTAAAGTCTATTTTTCATCTATGTGGCTAGTAAATAAAGCTCTAAAATTTAGTCGGTAGTCTCACTTGAAGAGACCAGTCCGTGTTTGTTCCATGTAACAAGAAGGTTTCTGGGCTAACAAGTTCTTAGAAGACAAGTGACCAGCACTAAACCAAAGAAATAAACCTCTAAGGGATTGATGGAAAAGAAAATGTGGAATCTCTGTATAATCTTTCCATTTATTCTCTTCATCTGATCAGCTAAAAGCTCCCACAGCTGCCTACCCATATATCTATCTACTTCCCCTTTTTTTCTTTTCCTTATTTTGTTTCCTTGTCTTCTGGAAGATCAGAGGTAGACAACAGACAGGAAAAGAAAAAAAAAAAAACAGAAAGCAACAGAGAAAGAATTAGTTTAGTTCCTTCTCTGCTCAAACACTGGTCTTACCCTCTCCCAAAGGCTGACACTGCCATATATTTTGCGGTGAGATAAATGACAAATGCAAAGTGAAATAACATCACAAAAAGCAGCAAAATGTCCTAGAGAGAGACTTCAGCCACAGGCGTTACGCAGTCTCACTAACACGAAGCCTATAGACGAACACAAGGAAGTAACTGGGTCCAAAGTGAAAGGAAATCACAGTATTTTCTGACAGGACTGTTAACAAACACGGAAATCGTGACCTACAGCTCAAGGGTGCTGTCAGTAGGCACACTACGGTCTGGGTCAGGGCAGGAAGAAACAGGTGCAGAGTACAGTACATAGATTACGAGGATCCTAGAAGAGCTGTTGAAAATGGAGCATGAGCTTCAGGAGAAATGACCTTCACCTTGGGCAATAAGTCAGCCTTTGGGGATCTGTGATAAAGTTCTTCCCCCCCGCACAGAATCTGGATATTCACACTCATGGGAAATATAAGTAGAAACAGAATCTTTGGACCCAAAGGATATAGATAAATAAAAAAAATAAAGCTTTGAAGCATAAAAACCCAAGGCTCCTTTGCATCCATGTCTCATTACACTTATCCCTCTGCACTATGGCAGCCCTAATTAAAAGCAGTAATTAAGAGAGAATCGGACAGGCGATGGGAGGGTCACGGGGAGGAGGCCAGGGAGGAGGTAATACATAGGAGCAAGAACCAACTGGATGCTTTAAAAGAGAAGACAAAAAGCTGGCTGGAAAACACAGCCAGGTTTGAGACGCAGAAATCTAGTAGAAATGAAAGAGTGTGCAAAGAGCGGGGAACACAAAGCTGACGAGGCACATAGGGGAGGTGGGAAAAGGAGAACCAGAAACAAAGATTGGAATCCTATTGAATGAAAAAAAGAACTGAGAAGCGATGGAGAATTAATCCCAGAAGGAAGAAAAAAACAAAGATGAAAGTAGATGCAAGGTATTCACTTAGAAGCAGGGAGCTAGAACATAATGATTTTTAAAATACCACCCAAAATTTGAAACCACTGTGAAACTGTTTAGTGGTATGTTATTTTAAAAATAATTTTATTCGAAAGAAAGGAGTGATACCAATTTTCAGAATCTACCTCTGGATGGAAGGAGAGGATTACGGCAAGGCTAAGATTTGAGGTGCAGGCTGTGAAAATTCTGGAGAGTTCGAGAAAAGAGACCTCTCTCAACATAACTAGCTATTCAAATACAGTGACAGGGAAAAGACTCATTAGATGTTGAGAATCGTGTTCTTTTAACGTGCTCCAGGATAGAGAGCATATTTACTAGGCATTCCACCTCCAGCTAGAGAATACAAAATTGTGTTACTGTGTGCCAAGCAAAAAGGAGGAGCTCATTAAATATTTACTGCTAGAATGAACTCATCTCTTTATTAATGTTGTGAAATAAATATCATAGACTAAAGGACGTTTGGCATCCCTTGTAAGCAGCAGCCGAATCTTTCTGAAGCTTTAACCAAACATGTATGAGTGAAGGTACCTCTGGACAAGGGCACCTTCCCACTGTGTGGAGGCCGAGACCCCAGGCACTTCATATGTTATCTCATTTAACCTTCACACCTGCGAGGTGAGTGCTCTCCTCTCTAGTCAACAGTTAAGAAACCACAGCTCAAAGCACCTCAGTGTCCAGGCAAACCTCGTTCTATTGCTTGGCTTCATTGTGCTTCACAGGTGTGTTTTGGACTTTTTTTTTCTTTTTTTTAAATACAAACTGAAGGTTCCTCTAGTACCAAGTTCACCTTACTCTTGGGTTGATACCAACTTCCCCTCTTAGTCACCAGAGCAACAGTCAAAGTGCACTCGCTCTCTAAGCTGGTCAGAAGTTGCCCAGAAAAGTGCTGGGCCTGGGAGAGAGGAAAGGGACTCCACGCAGAAAGACTGCAGGACGGAGTGGCGTGTCCACTCTTCCACACGCCTTGTTCCACTGCGCTCTGAGCTCCTCGAACACTCAACTGTGTGTCCTCTAGACCACTGACACGCTGACTGCCGCCCGGTCGCCCCAGCCCAACCCTCGGGAGCTTATGCCACCAGATGGTACCACCCGGCCTGTCCTTGCGAGGGTTACAAACGGACTCTCTCATCGGAGCCCCCTAAGTGCTTAAGGATTTCAGCTTCCAGACTCAATACCATTCTCTCCAACACCACTTTGGTCCTTATTCTTGGCGAGTTCCACAACCACAGCATGATGTCTGCGATGCCCTATCGTTCCAGTCCCCTGACCGCCTCTTTCCAAGGGCCTTGTCATTACTCTCTCTGCCTGCTCCCTCGCATGTTCACGGCCTACAGCTTACCAACAGCAGGAAGTGAGGCTGAGCCCTCTATGTCTCTGCCACCAGAGAAGCAGAAGCACACGCACACACACACACACACACACACACACAGCCAGAGAGGGAGAGCTGGGTGCCCACTCTCTGTGAGGCTGTCTGACGCTGGGACGAAAAGCCCACAGGGCAGGTGGTTAAACGGGAAGCTGGACATAAAGTGGAAAAAAGCAAATACA
>NW_011888841.1:4027952-4040378 GCF_000151845.1 Pteropus vampyrus
GCTCCCTCGCATGTTCACGGCCTACAGCTTACCAACAGCAGGAAGTGAGGCTGAGCCCTCTATGTCTCTGCCACCAGAGAAGCAGAAGCACACAAACACACACACACACACACACACACACACACACACACACACACACACACACACACACACAGCCAGAGAGGGAGAGCTGGGTGCTCACTCTCTGTGAGGCTGTCTGACGCTGGGACGAAAAGCCCACAGGGCAGGTGGTTAAACGGGAAGCTGGACATAAAGTGGAAAAAAGCAAATACAAGTCAGAACCCTTGACGCAGGGGAAACCACGTCAGTCTGTCACCGCCTCCGAGCTCGCTGAAGTGGGCACCCTGCAGGAGACTCGCATCCCTCGTCAGGGAGCTAAACGCATACCTGGTCCAGGGTCGGAGGAGCTGGGGCATATAGCAGCAGGTCTAGTTGCCGCCTCACAAACCGACAACAAGGTGCGTGACTACCAGAGCACCCGGCCCGACCATCTGAGCAGGAAAGCAAAGTGACTATCGCTTCCCTAACCAGAGCCGCACCGGGAGGTCATCTGGGAAAGGAGGCCCAGCTGGGCGGACAACTCATCGCACAGCTGTCCCGCTCTCCCTACTCTGGAGGACGCGCTCCCAGCGACCAGCTCCTCTCTCCAGCTCATTCCCACTCAACAGAGTCCAACCGCCCCCGGATCCTTTCACGGCCTCGCGTGGTCACTATATCCTCAGTTTGCTCTGCGCCTGGCGTATTACTGTAATGACTCCCTCACATGAAGCCATACATCGCTTTCCTCTCTCCCTTCATCCTGTTCACCTGCGAAAACACCAGCCCCCGCGGTGAAACCAACGCTCCTTTTACTCATTGCCTTCACCTGCTGAGCTGGGACATCTCTGCAGAAACACACGCCCATTCCAGCCGGGCTCCGTTTAAACTCCCTGGACTTCGCCCACCTCAGATGAATCCCTAGGACTCTCCAGCTGCCCTACTCTAGTGCCCTAGGCCCCTCCTCAGTATACCCTGTCACCCCTTCTCCATCTCACACTTCTCTTCACACTTCGAACACCTCCTCCCCTTTTCACACTCAGCTCAGGACCTTGCTCCTCTTTGCCTTGTTGTCTATTTGCTACCTAATAAAACACAGTAAGAGGGACTGGCTTAAAAGAGAAATCACTTCAGGCAACCAAGTGAGTCGCCATCTTTTTGGTGGTGGATGGTCTTGCCTTCAGTTTGCAAAAAATGTTCAATATCTGTGAAGCACAATAAAGCCAAGTGCAATAAAACAAGGTATGTCTGCACACCCTCACGATGCTGTGACTTGGTAATTTGGGCTGGGTTTACCTGTTCTGAGTTGGGTTCACTCCGAAGGGGCCTCAACTGACATGGCAGAGAAGACAGAGACACCTGGGGCCTCCCTCCCCCATGGACTTTCATTCTCCATCAGGGTCTCAAGCATGAGAAAGGAAGCTGCATGGTGTCTTGAGGGCTAGGGTTAGAACTCACACAATGGCATTTGTGCTGCATTCTATGGGACAGCAAATCCCACGTCCAGTTGAAAGGGCTGTGGAAATGGACCTCGTGTCTTGATAAGAGGACAATTTGTGGCCATATTTATAGTCTACCAGGCTGTTTTGTTACTCATGAAAAGGCCAATGTATCACAAATAGGGACAGAGTGTAAAAGAAATACCATCCCCACATTTTTATTTTACCTATTTTATCAACGTTCTCACATAAATACAGATTATAAATATTTACTCAATATTTGTGCTATTGTTTCTTACTTTAAATATTGATTGGCTCACCCACTCACTAACTGTTCTCTGGAAGGAGTCAGTGCACTGTGGCCCACAGGCCAAATGCAGACTGCGAATAAAATTTTTGTAAAGAGTTTTACCGGAACACGCCCATACTCAGGCATCTCTGCATGTCTGTGGCTGTGTGCACGCCAGAGTGTGGAGTAGAGTAGTTGTGACAGAGCTTGTACGGCCCGCAAAGCCTAAAATATTTATTATCTGGCCTTTTACAGAAAAAAAAAACTTGCCAATTCCTGCTCGATGGCATCATCTTTCCATCTCTCAAGTAAGCCTATTGATCCAACAGAATTCTAACAGCCATAATGTCCATTACTCAAATCCCATAGGTTTATGTGAAAGAACTGCCTTACCTTGTAGACTCAACCTTTTATGCTCCAAGAAATTTCTATAGTAGGCATTTCAGATTCTGCCCCGTACAATGAAATATGTATTTTGTATAATAAAACCAAAAATTACCTGCAAAGAACAGTTAGCACAAACCCCACTAAGCCCAAGTCATGCAGAAGGCCATCATCCCCTTCTTCAGCAGTATCAAACAATAATCAAACAGAAGAGTAACATTTACGCAAAATTTTTTAGCATGCTGTACTCAGAATTCCCTGGGGAAGTTACTTGAGGGCAGGTTCTCAGGCCCCATCCCTCAGAGACTGTAAATTTAGTAAGTTCGAGAAACGGCCCAGAATCCACATTTCTAACATTTTGATGCTGGTAGTCTAGAGACCTCACTTTAAGAAACTCTGAACCAAACAGGGTGAGAAATCAGAAATAAATGAGGCTTAGTTAACTATTGCTTTTACTCCTTTATCTTCCAGGAAAAAAAAAAAATACAGTAGCCCCTAGGTTAACAGATTAATAATTAATAATCTATCATTAGAATTCTTCCTAGGGTTCAAAAGAAAGCCATTTGTTGGACACTTTGGATTCTATCCCAAAAGGTCACTTGTTCAACCTCCCTGATGCTCTTCCTGACAATATTAATGAAATCTTTTACCACTACTTGAAAAAGTTGAGAATCATATGACTTTATTCATATGTGAGATTTAAAATTGAAAGCAACAAATGAACTTTAGACACAGACAACAATGTAGTGGTTACCAGAGGGGAGGAGACGGAGGTAGAAAAGGTAAAGGGGAACAAATATATGGTGATGGAAGATTTGACTTTGGGTGGTGAACACATAATGCAATATACAGATATATTATCAAATTGTACCTTGAAGCCCATATAATTTTATTAACCAATGTCACCCCCAATAAATTTAATTAAAAAAAAAAAAAAACTACTGGACCTTATTGAGCATTCTGGGAGGCATGCCTCTATCCTCCCCTTTCTCCTTAGAATGATATTCCAATAACATATGCAGGAATTTTTCTTAGGAAAAACAAAGAATGGAATGGAAAGTAAATGAAATTAAAAGACATAAATGTGACTCATCCAATATGTGTAAACAATCCCAAAATTCTCGCCTGTAACACGAGGGATCTGTACTATTCTGCAGCACCTTACAAATTTGACAGTCTGCGATTTTCTGTTGTTTATCTTTACACCAAAGCTTTAAAGATTAATTTCTAGTGTTTACACATATTATAATATTTGGGAAATTTAAGTGGATTAAAAAAGTTCTCCTACAGCCACAGATATTGTACCTACCTTTAGTAGGCACCTCTATAAAAAAAATAGGAACCTAAAAATTGACATGTATAGGAAGAAATGGTATTCTCTTTCTTCCTTTTAAATCCATGAATACATGGCAAGTTACATTTCATTACAATTTCAATTTTATATGACTGTATCATTGAATGTTGAAATTCGATGATGGCTTAGGCCATTGGTTCACCTGTGAATAACTGAGACATCTCAGGCAGACAAATTCTCATTCCACATTGACTATTTTGCTACTATCATAAATAACGTTGAAGCAGAGCGATGTGGAGTAAAATGAAGAATTTGGGGCAGACTTTTCGATAGCACAGATTTGGAAATGTCCAAAATTGTTCTCCTATTTATTATTTTGCATTTATATAGCATCTTAAATGTAATTTAAAACCCATAAAAATTGAAGGCATTAAATTGATGCCTGAGAGAACCTAGACAGACTAAGACTCAGAATGGGGCACAGAAGGAACTCAGTGCTCCTGTGAGTATGATTTTACAAATTAAATTGCTTGTCTTTCCTATTTGCATATCCATGTGTACATACACAACAATAAACCCAGTGATTTCAAGCAAAGGCATGTCAAAAGGACAAGGTAGTGATGGGCTCTTTCAGGTGGCTCTGAGCAAACACAATAACAACAACAGTGCAAGTAGCGGCTTCAGTTTACACACTGCTTTTTTAGGTACCAGGAACTATCCCTAGTGTTTTATGCACATTACTTCATTTAAACTTCACAAAACACAAAACCCCCATGAGGAAAGGATTAGGTCCTAGTTTTAGCAATTTGGAAGTTCGGTGTTGGAGGTGAAGACTGATGGTCCCATTTACATCGTTAGAAAGATATGGAGCCAGAGAGCAGTTCTGAGGGTGCCCTCAGGTCTACCTGTCAGTTAAGTAATGACTTTCTTCTTCTAGACGATTCTCTCCTCACTTCTTCACTCTCTAACCCAATACCATGCCTCCTCTCGAGGCCCAGGGCCTTATTTCTGAACCAACTCTATTAAGAGCCCATCAAACTCCTTAGCACATAGTAGGTGCTTATCACATGCTATTCTTTTCCATTCCTCCCCACTTTGAATAATTACTCTCCTATCATGGTTCATCTCTCTGCCATCTGAAGCAGAAGCCACAAACATACTCCCAGTAAAAAAATGAAAGATGAAAACCAGTATTAAATGCATTACCTAAATAAAATAAATAAATAAACACACATACATGAATGAATGAATGAATGAATGCATGCATGCATTACCTTGGTATGTTTGCATTGTATCACGTGACTCCTGAAAACATAATACTCAGTCTAGAGGGTTCATTTCAGATTCAGTGACGAGCCAGTGGTATTAGGTTGAAGGTCCTCCTAGGGAGACCAACCATTCCAGCCTCCCATGCTAAAGGGTTTCCCAGGACAAGGGACTTTCAGTGATGAAACTGGACAATCCCAGGCAAACTGAGGTCACCCAAGCCCAACTTCTCTGAAATAACTCTAATCCATCCACCCAAAGAGATGTACATAAACTTTAGCTGAGGGGAAAAAACTGAGAAGAATGGATGATGATGTAAGTGTGTGAGGCAAAAACAAAAGGTACATAACCCCGAAACATGCTTTTAATGCCATTCATCAAATTTCATCTTGAAATACTATAGGGGATCTTGGCTATAATCATGGGAATTCGATGCAATTATATTACACAGTGAGTTTGCATTTTCTTTTCTTTTTTCCCCTTGGGTTGATGTCCATGGAACATGACTTATTCAAATATTTAAAACTTGTTACAGATAGGTAAACTTATTCAAAACTGAGCGTGCTGTCATCGTGTATGTCCAAAGACATGCTTGCTTTCTCAAAACATGAGGAGCTAATGAGACCAAGATGATTCCATACTTACTTTGACCAAAATGTTCAATGATTTGTATTTTAAGATAAACTATCATTTAGAAGTACTGTTTATAATTTCGGAAGTAAGAAACTGGTCAAGAGTTTCTCCATAAGACAGCTTACCCTTAAGACTGTAATATCTGTGTCCTATCTTTTGGAAATTATGTTCACTCATATATACCAATGAAAATGGGAAATATGAAGAGTTTTTTTAGACTAATGCAATAGGTAGTAACAGTGCAATTTTTGTCTGAACTGTCTTGAATTATTTTCTCAAGAAAGCACAGCACCTGGTGGCATTTACACCATAGTTTTTTATAGACCTAAGTTGCCAGGAATAACAAAACACTAGCAATGTACTGAAAAAATTTAAGGTCCAATTTAAATAATAAAATATCTATTAACATTCTAACAACTTTCTTATAAAAAGAAAGACTTATCATTCCATAAACACGTATTCAAGTCTGAGAGTCTCTCCTGAGTCTGACGATAGTTGAGGAAATATCGAGAGGAAGGAGAAGGAGAAATAAATTATTTCGTATTAATATATTATTTTTTTAGGTAAATGATCATTCAGGTTGTGGGGTCACCTCGTCCTCATCATCACCACCCCCATAAGATACATCACAGCACGAATACTGCAAAGGTGGTACTGTGCTATCAATGCACAGTCAGCAATGGGCCAGGGGAGTAGATTAAAGCACAAAAGCATAGAGTTTCTTACAGCTACTACTTCTTTGTATCACTTTACGAGAAAATAAAGGTTTTGTAGCAAATTAAATTTTCGTCACTAGATACTAAATGTTTTTATTTATTAAATGTCCAGTGAGTAATTAGCGACTTAATTAAACAACAACCCATTGAAAAGTAAATGTAGGTACTTAAATCTAAAATGAATGGAGTGGGAGCAAAGGGCAAATGACATAAAAAAACTTATATTTCTATCAAAGGCACTTCTGCCCTACTTCTTATCAGTCGACATATGTTATTCCCCCATTCTGTGCTCTGACACTGAAGCAGTGCAGAAGTCAGGAATGAAGTACAAGTCAGAGAACTAGTAGTAGCTTACATGTACAGAGTGCCCTCCATGTACCAGGCACTCTTATAATGCTTTCCATGTCCTAATGCAAGTTACCTCATTGATCGCCCCATAAGGAAGATTCTATTATTATTATTATCATTTCCATTTTACAGATGGTGACCTAAAAGTTTCTATTCCCAACTCTTCAAACTTTTACAAAAGTTTGAGTAACTCACCCAAGATGATATATATAATAAATAGAAGAACTGGATTTTCAATACAGATATCCTAGTTCCAGATTCTGTGCTCTCAACCACTTCCATCTCTCTAAGAAAAGTGGGGTTCACAAGTGTAATATCAACTTAAGATAGTTCGAAGGTGGTGGATGAAAGAACAATCTAAAACTTGCTGCAACAACATGGATGAATTTCACAGACACAATATTGAATAAAAGCAGCCAGACAAAAGAGTGCAAACTGTATTATTTCATTCATATTAAATGGCACAAAGCAAGCAAAGCAAATATGTGCTGTCATACATTAGGACAGTGCTCACCCTTGGGAGTGAGGGACAGTCGCTGGAATGGAATCCAGGAAGGCTTCTAGGTGCTGCTAGGTGTGTTTTTGTCCTGGGTGTTGATTACATGGTGTGATAATTTGTGAACATGCACCCAGCTGTGAACATATGATGTGTGCCCTTTTCTGTATGTATATCATATTCCAATAAAAGTTCTGAAGAGTTGTGAATAGAAACTTTAAGATCTCCTCAAATAAAGCAGGCAACGGCCCTCTCCTCACCCCTATTCATGTTCTTCTTCTGTCCCACTCTGAGGTAGGGGACTCTGAGGTGTCATACCCCCCTTTATCCCTTTCCTATCTTTCTCTTTTTTTCTCTTTCTCTCTTGTCAAAAAAAAAAAAAAAAAATGAAAAGGAGGAAAAGCTATTACTAGTTTCTAGTAAACAGTATTTAGAATACCCAGCCTCGATTTATTTGGGAGAAAAGGTTACAAATGAAAGTTAAGAATGATAGAATTTCTGTACCATCAATAATTAAAGGAGTTGTCAGTGACTCAATCGCTTTTTCTCCACATCATGGATGATATAGAAATGTGCCTCAACCTCACTGCAAGACTGGCCCTCAGTACCAGAGGGGGAGCTGGGGTTGGAGACTGGGCTTTCTTAAGAATTAAGAAGAATAAGAGAAGCCCATAATTCACACTTTGAGAGCACAAAAAAAAATGTAAAAACGATATTTTCATGGCTCGAAAACTCTCAGAACTTCCACTGGTTTCAAGCAGGATATATATATAACCAATGGAAGTTCTGAGAGTATATATATGTATAAAATATGTACACACATACATATATATGTATGTATGCAGACTGCCATACGGGCCTCTTAAGCCAGAGACACCTAATGAGAAAAATAAAGAAAAAAAGCATACACACGCCACATTCTCAGAGATTGTTTCTAATGGAAACTCCAGTTTTGACAACCCTACCACCTGCTTTATATCATTAAGCTGAAGGAGACTATGAATAGGAAGGGGGTGGAGGAGAGACATTGCTAATAAAATATTTAAGAACATCAGGAAGAGCCATGTCAGGCTTTTAGTTTACCCAGAAAAAGCATCTTCTTAAAGTGTCAGTCGACCAAGGTTTACTGTATTAATAAACTCACCTTCAGATCATAAAGGTTCAAAAAATGCACAAAATGCAGACAGGTTACCTATTTTTAAAATCTGGAATGAAAGGACAAAATGTTCTAGAAGAAAGACAATGTCAAGTCTCTCACTGTCTGTGGCTGCAGCGTTTACTTTGACCTCCTCATTCACTGGGTGACTGGTGCTGAATACCAATATTTGAAAATCATGTAGGAGCTGTATTCTAATGGGGTAGCAAAGTCCATTTAATGTTATATATAAGATCAGTATCCCCTGAAACGACCAAACAAGCAGAGATGACTGCACAGTTAAAGTCTGAACTGTAACTTCTCCATAATTATCGTTTCTATAGGAGATGAATGACTGATTACAAGCGATGGAATTTACCATGTTTCCAATGTGCATTTTCCTCTTGAATACCGGAATAATGATGGTCCCAGGGAGCCATGCAGATTGCCTGATCTATCAGCATTTTTCTCTGTTTGACTTTCATTCCTCTGCATTTGATTGCTGCCGAAATAATGGTAGCAGAACTGAAAATGCTTTTTATTCTCCAGGTGATTTTCATTTGTGATAGATAAGCAAATGCAATTTTCCGTATTACACTAACCAGACAAAGACACCCCACACCTCAGCGAGTGTAAGAAATACAGGGACGGGATTCCACTGGGCGCGCTGGCCCACTCAGGAGAGCAGGAAGAGGGCTGAGCGCAGTTCGGCCAGCAGAGTCCGTTTTCATCGACGCACCCTCAGAAAGTGGCTGGACATCCTCTCTCAGCAATAAAAGTGTATTTCAATCTAATTCTGGGGCCTATTTTCCTCTAGAGTAAAAATAAGATTAAGCACAGATCCTGCGCAGTGATTCTTACTAATCTGAAGCGCTATGAGAAGCCTGAATCGTCATGTCAGTGCCTCTGAGTTGCTACACTCTGACTTTCCTCTTCCAATGGAAGTTCTCCCTCCTTCTCCTTCCCCTCCCCCAGTACCAAACCAGCTAGATGTTAACAATAGGAAATTGTTTTCTTTAGGGCATTCACTATTTATCACTGACTGCCTGGGGTCTGCAAAGGAAAATTCCTAAGAGTTATGCCGTCAGCCTCAATGATCTGCATAATACCTGACCTCAATCTCAACTATTTGGCTCTTGTTTGGGGTTTTAAAATGGGGAAATAACGTGAAGGGAAAAGTCTCCAAAGCCCAACCTTAGGCTTTTTTCACACCATCTTTTGTTACCTTCTTTGTTTATTTGGCAAGAAAAAATTTAATTATGTAAAGTAGTGACAGCTCACCCAGATCTCTCACTGATCCACAGCAGAGATAAGCATTTTGGGAGAAGTTAAATATTCAGTGAGGATAATGCTAATTGCTACCCAGGAACAGCCTGGACAGAAAGAGGGTTCTTTGAATCCTGGATGCCCTGTCACTTGCAGAGCTTTGCAAATACTTCAAAAAAGCAGAGGCTTGGGGAAAAATAACTCTCGAAGGTGAAAATTCAAAACTGACACTCTTTCATAAATTAGGCCATAATAATAAAGGCATAGTGATTTTCTTAGAAGGGAGAGGCTATTCTTAGAAAATTTCAGAAGAAAATACATAGGAAACAGATTCTTATGTGAGATGGAATCTCTGCAAATTAAGCCATTTTGCCGAAAAATATCTGAATGTATACAATGCAATATTCCTTAGAAATAATAATTAATGTATTCTAAGAGCATTTCTAAGACTAGAAATATTTTTCCCCGTTTTTGATACAACACTTGGCAAACATAGTCTCAGGTTGGTACCTACATGCACAATACACACATTACTTCATCACATTATACCTGGACCATAAATTATTATTAGAAAAACTCCCTAGCCTTGAAATTCAATTTGTTCTGTTTGGGTAATTTTGTTGTTTTTAGAAAATGCATCCACACCTAAACTTAAAATAAAAGATTAAAACTTAAAAGTCCAATATTATGCTAAGTCAGAGAAATAAGTCAGAGAAAAACAAATACCACATGACTTCACTTGAATGTGGAAACTAAAAAACTGAACAAATGAACAATCAAAAAAAAAAAAAAAATAGACTCATAGAGACCAAAAGGAAGGTTGCCAGAAAGGAGGGAGTAGAGGAAATGGGTGAAAAAGGTAAAGAAGAATACAGTCAGTAATACTGCATAAGTTTGCACATGACTGATGATTACTAGACTTAGTGGGTTGATCACAAGGTACAAAAATTTCGAATCACTATATTGTACATCTGAAACTAATATAACCAATATTACATGCCGACCATACTTTAAAAAATACACATTCTTGGGCCCACCTCAGACCTATTGAATCAGAAATCTGGGGTTGGGGTCCAGCAATCTGGGTTTGAGCAGCTCTTCCACGGAATTCTGATGCACTCTAAAATTTTAGAACTGTTGGACTAGCTGTTCATCAAACCAGTTTCCTCTTCCCATACACCTGAGGAATGAAAACGAAGGCCGTGTACACTGTTCACAGGTCTGGCCCATAAAAAGCCTTCACTAACGACACCTTATGCTCTTTCAATTGTCTTGTTGCAGTCAAATGTGGAGACCCTGAAAAGTACATAGAGTAGGTGGAGGAACCACATCATCAAAGGGAGCTGGGGCTCAGAAGCACTGCTGGAAGGAAAGCCACCAGCTGATCAAGAATACCCAGTCTGTGTAAAGCCACCGAAGGCTAGACACTCATCTGTGAGTGCTGCTGGCCTTATCTTAACTTACATACGCAAGTGGTATTTTGGGTGGGCATACTTTCTAGGATCCTAAGAGAGAAATTAATGTATGTGGAAGGCAGAGCTACCCACGCTAGCCCTATTTGCCCTTTTCCTGAAGAGAGAGAGATCAGAGAAAAAATTCTCAAGTTCTAGAAGAGGAGAAAAGCATCACAAGTTTCTGATTTGCTATTGGCAGGGAGTGGGACAAGAGCTGAGAAAGGGCAAGTAAGAAGAAGGTTCTTAAGCGCCAGAAAAAGAAGGGCCCTGGTCATAATAACAATAGCCTTATGACATTTCTCATACCATTTTGGATCCCGTGAATTCCATAGGTGCCTATCCACCTAGGACTGAAATGGACTTTTCAGAATAAAATTCTTTAAAGTCAAAAAATTTAGCACTGGGGGCTGTTCTGGATACTCATAATTATTAGGTTAAATCCTTTGATTTTGCAGAGATGTCATTTACTGTCCAGTGTTCCTGGTGGCAGAACCAAGCCAAGAACTTGGCCATGCCAACTTCAAGTCAAAAATCTTTTTCTATCATCTAACATTTTTAACTTATTTTTAAACTTTAAGGCACTTTCTTATAAATATAATTTCCCTCTCTTAAATTTCACACCCAGAACTTACTACAGAGTTTAAGTACACTAACTGGACTCTGGTGTCAATATTTTAAGAATTCTGGCAGCTTTATTGACTAGATCTCCACCATAATAGGGGATTCATTTGTCCAGAAGCTTCGAGTGGAGAAAATAACGCCCAAACTCTCTTTTTTCATGTCAAAATGTACAAAGCTCAGACAGGACTGAGAAATGGGAAGGCTCCCAGGCCTAATGGAGTGCTTACTGAGATCTATTGATTCTGATCCAGCTCACTGATTGGCCATCGAACGCCACAGTCTGTAATGTCTAACCAAAGGAAAAAGTATGGCAATAGATTAAAGATGTCAGCAGTGTCACCAGCTGTGATCACAAGTTTTTAAAAGGGACTGTGACAGTTAGTGAAGCATCTCTTGAATGTTAGTTCCCGGGAATATAGAGTCAAGTATTCATTTGCATTAAGATCCAGGAAATAGAACAGATATTTCCATTACAGTCACATGCGGTTTTAATATCTAGGTTTGCCTCTGTGTGTGTGTGTGTGTGTCATTTGCATTAAGATCCAGGAAATAGAACAGATATTTCCATTACAGTCACATGCGGTTTTAATATCTAGGTTTGCCTCTCTCTCTCTCTGTGTGTGTGTGTGTGTGTGTGTGTAACTTATTTGTTTTTATGTGCTGCCAACAGAAGAAAAGTAAACAGAACTTTAAGAAGTCTTTTACTGTGATAAGGCTTTGTTCCACCATCATCTAGGTTCTAACTCTCTAAGAGTCTGAATGGATAAAACTAAACAGATCACATTGTTAGAACAGCAGCATGACACACAGACTTGAGTTAGAAGGTCTGGGTTCAAATTCATAAGTTGGCACTTAGCAACTGTGCCTTTGGTAAAATTATATGACTTATTTGTGCCTCAGTTTCTTTAACTACATGATGGGGATAATTAATAGTACCTACTTCACAGGATTAAATGAGTTTGTAGTTTTAAGGTGCTTGGAACAGCAAATGACACCTAATGCATGATATAAAAATGTGTTTTAAAAAAATCTGGGTAGCTGGGTCAACT
>NW_011888841.1:4041248-4096897 GCF_000151845.1 Pteropus vampyrus
GCAACTGCAAAGCGTTAAACCAAGCTGGAGGCCGTTTAGTGCAGGGTGGGGTGCAGTGTGGGGCAGGTAAGTGCTCGGGTCTCTAGCCCAGGCAGCCTGCTAGGGTTAGGAAGGCATGAGCTTATGAATAAAGCGAGAATGAATAAAGGTAAGCACATCAATTCAGATGAAGAATATTTAAGAGAATGAAAAAGGAAATACTGGAAGACCTGATAAAAAGTATTAGATTACGGAAATATCCAAAGAAGCAAGTCCATATTCGGGTCTCCATATCAAGCAACCAACAGGCCGGTACTCATGCCAAGGAAAGGCTCGTTCCAACTACCCAAAAGGCCGAATTAGAAGCTGGGGGAGGAGGGACTGTGAAAAGGACAATGACTAAGTGTTATGGAAAGGTGTGGGTCAATCTATTTTTCAGAATAAAGAGGACATTTGATGACTGAAACCACACTATCATCGCTAGCATTTCAAATGATGAAAGAGATAAGGCACTTGAACACGAAGAGACAAAACTATTCATTATGAAACATTGCTTTATATTACACAAAAATCGAGAGTTAGATAGCTATTATATAAATGATAGCTAAAATGGATTGCCAGCCACTAAACACAGCCAAGAAGAACAAAGAACAAATTCACAAAGCAGAGTTAGTTCATATTTCTATTGTGAACAATAATCAAAATAATCAACTGCTGGTTGAAGTATGTGCTTTGATGTTTAAAAAAATTCTGTGTACACATGTGTATCAAATAAGTTGAACCATTTCAAGTCCATTACCTTGAAAAATTATACTTGCAGCCCAATAAAGCTGTAATTGCTCAAAACATGTTTAGAATCATCTTTTTTCATGAATTACTTTCACCCCCAAGAGTTTTGAGTTGTTCTTTTTTAATCAAGATCTGGAGGGTAAGCTGTCAGCTCTGAAGGTAATGCAAAAGGGGAATTCACAAAATGTTCAAAACTGATGACACGTTATGGAGTACTGAATAGATTGATTATCTGGCTCCACATGCTCACAATATATAAATCTATAGAATTAGAGAAATTTAGAACTGCAAACGATCTTAAAGACTATATAATCTAGCCTACAGCTTCCTGTTAAATGGAGGGAGAAACTCAGACCCCACTACACCTGCTTGAGGTACCACATCTGGTTCATGGGGAGGCATGGCTACAACTTAACTCACTTTTCTTCTCATCCAGTGGTCTTGGCACACCACTGGGAACCATTTGCCAAAACTGTATAACCTTCTAGAAAGTCACTGAGAACCACAGGTATCATCTACAAACATGCTGAATTGTTACCAATTCTGAAAGGCAAGTCAGTCAGTCCTGGTTGTCATGGCAATAACTCTTCATACTCACAGCCTGGTGATGGCATATGTAAAATGCAGCCAACACAGACAAGAAAAAGCCTTATTAAAACACCGTTCTAAAAATGGCATGGCTTATTCTGGCTTCCGGTTTGCCCACTGCAAGTTCCAGAAACCTAACTGCAATTGTCATCTAAATTCAAATCAGTCCAGATATCTATATTTAACAGTATCAGGAAATCTTCTTCTTCTTAGGACTTTAGGGGGTAAAAACAAAAATGGTTGAGGATAACTAAACCGAACATTATGAAATCAAAATTTAAAAGGTCACTATGTGTACCAGCGTAATTACACACAGAAAAAACTATGAACAATTAAATTTTAATATTAAATCCGCTCGCTAAGAAGTGGTGGAAGTTCCTGGCCCCGTACTTCTGACACTTCTCTTGTCCACGTTTCTCTGACCCCGTGCTGCTCTTGTCCCACGTGAGCACGTGCCGTGGCCAATTTCTTGCAAGAGAGCACTAATCCAGGCTCTACGTCTGCCACCACTCTGAATTCAGATTCAGAATCACGGTTCTCTCCTACTGTCTCCTAAAGAGTTGTTTTGTCCTGTACGATGTGTTCTGGGGTGGTGGCAGGGATGGGGGGGGCGGGAGATGCCTATAACCAGCTACTAGAAATGTGTCTTCTAGTCTGAAATTTTCATTCTCTACATTTCTACCCAACTCTTCTTTGCAGAGAGAGAAATTTCCAAATCAAGCCCAACCTAAAACTGGTCCCATAGGAGAGAGGCCGGAAATCCTATGAGACTTCTTAAATAAGTACAAAAACCTAAGATTTTAATTATTCAAACATTCTATGATACACGCAAGTGATAGTTCAAACATGTCAAACACGTATGCAATTGTGTCACAGCACGGCTTTTACACAGATTTTCTCTGCAGTCATGTCAGGATCCAGTGGCTGAGCTGTGCCATGGGTGTGTCTTCCATCACACGGCAGCTCTCCAAGGAGAAGAGTCCATCTGTACCTGAAACTTGTTTCCCAGACATTCAGTATCAGCAGGATGCAGCATCATCTAACAAATCCCTGCCTCGCCCTCTCTCACCCACTCGCTCACTACGCATTCTATAACTTCAGATCTACGACCGACAGACACGTTTGCACTCTCACCTTTTCTTCGAATGTCACTCTGCCCCTGTGCTAATCAGAAACTGTTCTCTGCAGACATCTCGAGGATAGGAAAATAGCCTGTTCTTTAGGATCCACATTGCTGCTTCCAAAGCATTTATTTCTCCAGAAGCTTTTAAAACCCACAGTCCCTTTGAAGCTATACCATCTTGCTATGCACCCACCTTCTTGTGTTCTCCTGTATGGTCCTATTTATATCCTACCCACCTCCCTGGATCCCTTCAGCCCTACACCATTCATCATTCCTGGGAACATCAGCAACCATATGGATGACTCATCAAAAACTGGGGTTTACCCGTTCCTTGATTCCACTTTCATACACCACTTTTCTACCTTGTGCCCACTCCGGTCGTTACAACTGAGACCTCCCTGTCGTCAGTGATGCATCGTCAGCAATATCTTCTTCCAGCTCACACTCTCTTTAACATCCACTTGTTAATTCTTCTCCTTCACTGCGACCTTCATCCAAGGCCATTACTTTTTCATCCCCTTCTTTTCTTCTTTTCTTCGGTTGGGGCCTTTGGGAGGTTAACTAGGTTTAGATAAAGCCATGAGGATGGGGCCCCATGATGAGACTGGTGCCCTGATAGGAAGAGACACCAGAGAGTTTGCTTCCCACCCCACAACTCACTCTCTGTCCCTCTGAGGACACAGTGAGAAGGCTGTGTCCTGTGCCAGCCAAGAAGCAGACTCTCCCTGGGGAATTGAATCGGCCTGCACCTTGATCTTGGACTTGTCGACCTCCAGAACTGTAAGAAATAATTTCTTGTTGTTTAAGCCACCCAATCTATAAGGCTTTGTTTGTTACGGAAGTCCTAGCTGACTATACGGACATTCCTCTTCCCTGTATGGGGCTCTCTGGGTGTGCATTCTACATAGTTTCCCAGATTGCTGGTTGAAGTATGTGCTTTGATGTTTAAAAAAATTCTGTGTACACATGTGTATCAAATAAGTTGAACCATTTCAAGTCCATTACCTTGAAAAATTATACTTGCAGCCCAATAAAGCTGTAATTGCTCAAAACATGTTTAGAATCATCTTTTTTCATGAATTACTTTCACTCCCAAGAGTTTTGAGTTGTTCTTTTTTAATCAAGATCTGGAGGGTAAGCTGTCAGCTCTGAAGGTAATGCAAAAGGGGAATTCACAAAATGTTCAAAACTGATGACACGTTATGGAGTACTGAATAGATTGATTATCTGGCTCCACATGCTCACAATATATAAATCTATAGAATTAGAGAAATTTAGAACTGCAAACGATCTTAAAGACTATATAATCTAGCCTACAGCTTCCTGTTAAATGGAGGGAGAAACTCAGACCCCACTACACCTGCTTGAGGTACCACATCTGGTTCATGGGGAGGCATGGCTACAACTTAACTCACTTTTCTTCTCATCCAGTGGTCTTGGCACACCACTGGGGACCATTTGCCAAAACTGTATAACCTTCTAGAAAGTCACTGAGAACCACAGGTATCATCTACAAACATGCTGAATTGTTACCAATTCTGAAAGGCAAGTCAGTCAGTCCTGGTTGTCATGGCAATAACTCTTCATACTCACAGCCTGGTGATGGCATATGTAAAATGCAGCCAACACAGACAAGAAAAAGCCTTATTAAAACACCGTTCTAAAAATGGCATGGCTTATTCTGGCTTCCGGTTTGCCCACTGCAAGTTCCAGAAACCTAACTGCAATTGTCATCTAAATTCAAATCAGTCCAGATATCTATATTTAACAGTATCAGGAAATCTTCTTCTTCTTAGGACTTTAGGGGGTAAAAACAAAAATGGTTGAGGATAACTAAACCGAACATTATGAAATCAAAATTTAAAAGGTCACTATGTGTACCAGCGTAATTACACACAGAAAAAACTATGAACAATTAAATTTTAATATTAAATCCGCTCGCTAAGAAGTGGTGGAAGTTCCTGGCCCCGTACTTCTGACACTTCTCTTGTCCACGTTTCTCTGACCCCGTGCTGCTCTTGTCCCACGTGAGCACGTGCCGTGGCCAATTTCTTGCAAGAGAGCACTAATCCAGGCTCTACGTCTGCCACCACTCTGAATTCAGATTCAGAATCACGGTTCTCTCCTACTGTCTCCTAAAGAGTTGTTTTGTCCTGTACGATGTGTTCTGGGGTGGTGGCAGGGATGGGGGGGGCGGGAGATGCCTATAACCAGCTACTAGAAATGTGTCTTCTAGTCTGAAATTTTCATTCTCTACATTTCTACCCAACTCTTCTTTGCAGAGAGAGAAATTTCCAAATCAAGCCCAACCTAAAACTGGTCCCATAGGAGAGAGGCCGGAAATCCTATGAGACTTCTTAAATAAGTACAAAAACCTAAGATTTTAATTATTCAAACATTCTATGATACACGCAAGTGATAGTTCAAACATGTCAAACACGTATGCAATTGTGTCACAGCACGGCTTTTACACAGATTTTCTCTGCAGTCATGTCAGGATCCAGTGGCTGAGCTGTGCCATGGGTGTGTCTTCCATCACACGGCAGCTCTCCAAGGAGAAGAGTCCATCTGTACCTGAAACTTGTTTCCCAGACATTCAGTATCAGCAGGATGCAGCATCATCTAACAAATCCCTGCCTCGCCCTCTCTCACCCACTCGCTCACTACGCATTCTATAACTTCAGATCTACGACCGACAGACACGTTTGCACTCTCACCTTTTCTTCGAATGTCACTCTGCCCCTGTGCTAATCAGAAACTGTTCTCTGCAGACATCTCGAGGATAGGAAAATAGCCTGTTCTTTAGGATCCACATTGCTGCTTCCAAAGCATTTATTTCTCCAGAAGCTTTTAAAACCCACAGTCCCTTTGAAGCTATACCATCTTGCTATGCACCCACCTTCTTGTGTTCTCCTGTATGGTCCTATTTATATCCTACCCACCTCCCTGGATCCCTTCAGCCCTACACCATTCATCATTCCTGGGAACATCAGCAACCATATGGATGACTCATCAAAAACTGGGGTTTACCCGTTCCTTGATTCCACTTTCATACACCACTTGTCTACCTTGTGCCCACTCCGGTCGTTACGACTGAGACCTCCCTGTCGTCAGTGATGCATCGTCAGCAATATCTTCTTCCAGCTCACACTCTCTTTAACATCCACTTGTTAATTCTTCTCCTTCACTGCGACCTTCATCCAAGGCCATTACTTTTTCATCCCCTTCTTTTCTTCGGTTGGGGCCTTTGGGAGGTTAACTAGGTTTAGATAAAGCCATGAGGATGGGGCCCCATGATGAGACTGGTGCCCTGATAGGAAGAGACACCAGAGAGTTTGCTTCCCACCCCACAACTCACTCTCTGTCCCTCTGAGGACACAGTGAGAAGGCTGTGTCCTGTGCCAGCCAAGAAGCAGACTCTCCCTGGGGAATTGAATCAGCCTGCACCTTGATCTTGGACTTGTCGACCTCCAGAACTGTAAGAAATAATTTCTTGTTGTTTAAGCCACCCAATCTATAAGGCTTTGTTTGTTACGGAAGTCCTAGCTGACTATACGGACATTCCTCTTCCCTGTATGGGGCTCTCTGGGTGTGCATTCTACATAGTTTCCCAGATTTCTCTCTGGGATTAAATGTCAGTGGACAGTAACAGTAAGTGGCCTGAAATGTGCCTTACGTTGGCTGCCTTCCCCCTTCCCTGTCTCACCTCCCCACCTCCTTCCTTACTGGCGTTTGCTACATTTGGCAAATAAATTATTTTTCACTAAGAACCAGTCTCAAAATCTTTTTTTGTGGACCCGCAGTGGAAACAGTTTTGTTAGTATAAAAATCTGTAAAGTACCGCCCTGGGTTACATACAATGAGAATTACTACAAAGCTAGTTCAGCACTTTTACCCACTAGTGTTAAGTCAGCTTAAATGAGATCTAAAAATGAGAAATCAGAGCTTAATTCACAAGAGAATCTGCAAGACGATATTCGGTATGTAAATGTATTCTTAAAATAGTTGTACCTAAGTGCCTGCGCGGCTTAGGGATAAAAACTGAGGTGGGTTTTTGTTGTTATTGTTTACATTTTTTTTTTCACATGGTAAATTTTTAGCGGTGAATTTCATTCACACTCCTAACAAACTGCTTGTTTCAAAATACTCTCCCCAAAGTAATGTGAACAGTACTTTCTTCCTGCAGAACAATGAAGACTTGCCAAATTGATTCCAGCCACTTTCTCCATCTTTTTATCAGACTCTGTTCAAGTGTCAAATCACTGTCTGAGGTATATATTTTTAACATCCTGACATCATAGTGTGCTGCTCAAGACCCCAATCCTCACCTTTTTCCACAGACATACTCTTTTTTTATGAAAGAGAAAACTGAATCAAGGAATTTGCCTGGAGGAGATACCAGGCCTATGTTTGTCCCTGCCCAAAGTGAACAGAAATATAAAGTGTCTTCTTTGGAATCTGTCACATTGAATTTGGTCTTAATGAGTTTCTCTTCACTGCCAATGTATAAAATAGACAAGATATTCTTTGAAACTTTTTCCATCTTCATCATAGCTACATCCACAGATTTCCTCCAATTCTAAGAATAAAGAACCCACATGAGGCTGTCAGAACAGGAGAAAGATGCCAAAACTGTAGGTCTTGCACTGGCTCTTATGCAAATCCAGTGGTTTAAGATGGACTTAGATGGCGGGATGACACGGGAAAGAGAAAACGTTACGTTAGGGACTGGAGAGAAGGGACTGCCACATGGCTGTTCAGGGTAAATTTGTAAGAAAAACATCTACGAATATTTACTGGGCACTTTCTATGTGCTAAGTATTATATTAGTTCCCAAGAAGTCGATATTCAAAAATTTATATTTACTTAATAACCCTCAAAAAGCTGACAATTTATTGTAAAAGCAAGAAAAGTAAATGCCAGGTTTCATTACAGTGTTGTGAATGTGGCCACCAAGCTCTTCGCTTGGTTGCTACAAAAGCTCGGAAGTGACCTCTCAATGGGCTTAGGGACTCAAGCACACGGGCAATGCTTCTGCTCCGCTTTGACTCAACGGAAAAATCTACTCCCTCAACCCAATCCCTCCAGAACTCACGGCAACCCAAAGAGAGATTTTTTACATTCTAATTGTTAACAATCAGATTTTTCTATAATAAAATTTTTATAATTTTTGAAATAGAACATTTTGGTGAAAGAACACAATATCAGAACACATAACCCCACTGCCCCCACCCCACGACATTCTCACCTTGAAGTGCGGAGTCTGACTCATCTATCCCAGCAGCCAGCATTTCTTTTCCGCGCAGACTTTGCTATGAAAGCATCTGACATCAGTGACTATAGTGTTCTCTTAGGTTCTGCTACTCTTTTACCTACAGCTCACTGGAAAACTGTGTGACTTCCTTCTTTCCTTCCCCTCCAGCTCAGGCGCATCTTCTCCAGGTCACTGACCTCTCTGAAGGCAGAAAGGCTAAGGCCTCCCATGGTACTGTGGGACCAGTTTAGCACCACTGAATCACATCGCTGACTGGACCAGACATGGCACCAGGCACCGGAGACAGAGAAATGAAGGAAAAGTCTACCTCGAGATCTAGACAGAGAGAGAAAATTAAGATGTGTTTTTCCTCAGTGTAGAACTGTGCCATGATGGAGGCGCCGATGCCCTAAGAACACAGCCCCGTGGAAGAGGGGAGAGGTGGCAATGGCAGCTCTCCCAGAGGGGTCTTCGGAAGAGGAGCTGAAGTTAGCTGTGCACAGAAGGGGTGAAGGGAACTCCCAAGTCGACATCCCTTCCCATCTTTACAGGTTCCTTAGGACCGTTAGATGAAAGGAGACGGAGAGGGGAAAGCCACCAAAGTCATAGAGGCGGGAACCACATGCAGCCCCACCAGCCGAAGAGCTCACAGAAACATGATGAAGGGCCAAGGTGTAAGGGAAGCCCCGGCCGGCTAGGACAGTGTTCTCTGTTCAGATAAATCTGTCCACTGGATTCTACCGGGCCTTACCACACACAGAAGAAAACGAGGGTCCTGACAGGTGTATAAAGTGGTTTGAAAATGTGAATTCCAGCTATCAACATAGTTTGCTAATTCCACAAAGGCCAACAAGAGAGGCTTTGTAAGCCCACTCAGAACTTTACCTTACAAAAAGCAGGAAAAGTAGCCAGTTTGGCACATATTTGCTTGACCCACAGTTAAGGGAGGAAGTTGCTTTACCTGAGCATCTACATATTTGAGAGGACACTGAAGCACTTGTAATTTTTTAAAAAGTAAACGACACTTTTGCAAGTTGGTTAGACAACCAGTATCCTTTTTTCATTGTGAACTCTGGAAAATATATAAAGATGACAGACCCCTGCCTCCTGAGTGAAAATAAGACATATCAGAATCAACCAGATTGTAGAAACGGCAGCATGCTTTCACTTCTTCATGAGCAACGATTATATTTTAATCAACACATATAATGTCTTATTGAAAACTATTTTTATCCTTAACTTCTTTGGCAACTGGAGAAAGAAAAAGATTCTAATACGAAAACTTGTCATATGTTTCTCTCTTCAGTGGAGACCAACTAATGTGTGGGCTTTAGCCGACATACTTTATACTTAGTTATGCATATATATATCATTTAAATTAAAAAAATAACAAGATCAAAATGATCTGGCCCATTGTTGGAGAACGTGCATCTTCAACTGCCTTTAACAATATTAATGAGCACAGAGGAGGCTCCATTTTGTGAGAGAATCTAAAGCAGGAAAATACCAGCTATGCTGAATGGCTCGGCGGAAGGAAGCCACAGATGGGCAATGTAACATTTTTAAGATGCTGCCAAAATAAAATTAGAACTCAATAGCCTTGACCTAGAGCATTTGAAAACTATCAACAGTAATACAACTAATTAGGTGGTTAATGGCAAAAGATGACTAGCCATTTATATTTAATGCCAAATAAAGTGGATTCACTGGCATCTAATACTATATGTCAGCCTCACAGCATTATCAAGGCAGTTGCAAGATCACCATGTGACCCAATAGGCATAAACACTGGAGATCTCCCTGAAGTATCAGTAGTTTTATTATCGGCTTTCGTCAATTTGCTTTAGAAACCTGGTAGCTGTTTTCAAGTCAATTCATGTTTAGTTTCATGTTTCATAATTTGTTTAGTTTCAATGAAATATTATAAAGGGCAGTGGTCTGAGTGAAGCCTTGGACCAGCCTCATGCACAGGTAAAAGATCCATTCAAAATGCAAAATAGGCCAACAGATTTTACTGCAAAAACCACAAGAAGTTCACTGACCTGGTTTCAGAGTCCACATTGCAGCTAACCTTTAAGAAACTTTAACCTGTTGAATGTTATATACTATCAAAGGAGGAAACCCACAGTAATCTGAAAATGTTACAATATTCCTCCCTTTCCCAACTTCATTTCTGGGAGGCTGGATTTTCTTCATATATTTCAACTAAGACATCATACAGCAACAGACTGAATGCAGGGCAGATATGAGAATCCGGCTAGCCTCAATTAAACCAGACACTAAGAAGAGTTGTGAATGTGAAGTGATGCCACCTTTCTCACTATAGTTTTTGTTATGGAAAAGTTATTTCTCATAACAATATTCATGTCAATGCATAATGGGATTATTTTTTAAATGAGTGAAGACATAGTCTTACATTGTCTTTTAAAATCTTTATTATGATAAATATCAATAGATATAACTAGTATAAACAAAAACTCCTTGGGACTGATAATTTTTAAGAGTAGAAGGGGTCCTGAGACCCTAGTGCTGTGGTGACAAGTACAAGTGTAGAAGTGAACGTGGGTCATAGCTCCGATACGTACTTGCGTACCCACAGGGAAAAAATAACCTCTCTAAATCTCAATTTCCTCAAATGGAAGGTGGAGATGATACGAGCTACTTCAATAGACTGCTGTAAGTCTTACATAAAATCATTTCTATTTATAATATACAATTATGTTACATTTATATAACTAATAAAAAGTCCCTGGCACAGAATATGTGCATGATAAGTGAAAAGCTGTTCTCGTTAAAACACTGAAACACAGGGTGAGTATGCAACAGACACAGAATGAACAGCATAGTACTATGAAATCTAAAAGAAAAGAAATTTTCAAGAAAAGAGATTCATCAACTGCGTTAAGATCTCGTGGGATGATGGGCTCCTCAGTGAACTTTGGAGGAGTCTGTTTGAGAAACAGGGTAGTGTCAGATGCTGGACTGCACGGAGCTAAGGGTGGTAGTGAGCTAGTGAAGGCTGGGGCACAAGCCGCCATTTAGGGCTGCCCAGGCAGCTGTGAGTCCCGGGGCACACCCTCAGCGAACATCCTGGACTCTGAGACCCAAGCTGAGCAATTATGTGAGGTCTCCTACAGAGAGCAGAAGCTTCCCCAGAGCAGCAGATCAACAAGAAACCCAAGTCAGTTTAGAGGGTTCCTTTCTTATTATAATTATCATATTCTGCCTTGTATTATCATGATATGTGGGCCAATATTTTACCTACACCCTCCCCACCTTGAGGGGAATTGTGACACCAGTAGCATCTATTAAAATGATTTCCCCAGCATATGCAATGTAAAAAGTGAAACTGAATTGAACAAGTCACGTTTACAGTGTAAATATGTACAGCAACCCAGTCACGTGAACAGCATTTAGCTGCCAGGTGTGATGCTGGAAAATTTCATCAGATATCCTCAAATCGTCTTTACCTTGATCTTCCGGTCTCTAGGACGAGTTCTCCTTGTAATCTCTTAATAGCAAAGACAAAAATCCTATTTTTCTGGGCGTATCTATGCAACCGATTTACTTTCCCTTATTAAAACCCTACTACTCTTTGCCTTTCTGGCCTACTAATGGCCTCAAAATGTGCTACATTTATAATTTTTGATTAGGTTTGAACCCAGATGGCTTATATATGACATACAATTAAACTTTATTAATTTGGATGAACTAATTCAGATTTTGCCCTTATTCAGGTGTACAATTAAGCCTGAGCTTTGGCTCTTTAAGACAAAAGATTTTATAAATAACTCAAACTCTGGCCTATATCACAATGGTATTTCTTTATAAATTAAAGAATAGATAAGTCTACAAGTGGTCAGTCTCCTCTCACCTTTAAAATAAGTAAAATAGTTTTGAAACAGTGAGATCATTAGAACCATCTGGGAAAATTTTTAAAATACAGTTTCTGCTTTCTGTCCCAAACCTACTGAATCAGAATAAAAAATTTAAATCTATAAGTATAAAATGCTTATGATTAACCAAGATTGGGAATCACTGAATTAAGTTATTTTTAAAGATCCTTTAATAGTCAATTTAGCCTAAGTTATACTGTGGCAACGGATCAATAATATAATCTACCACTGGTCCTTCCAACTCTAAAAATTGTATAATAACATCATCACAAGTAATTGTTAATGAATATAAATGTGATGATGATCATAAAATTATCTGCGTATAAAATGGTTCCTATGAAAGTTCCTTAGCCGAGATTCTTAGCTTGGGCTCCTCTGAAAGCAGACCAAGGACTTAGAGGCAGACAGAGTATTTAGAAGGCGAACCCAGGAAGACTGGAAGTTGGAAAGTGAGACAAGGAAGGGAGAAGAGCCAATAAAACACACGAGAGGCTGACTCTTACTGTAGAGCTCCTGAGAAACCTTGTGAGACAAACATCAGGACCCTCCACCAGAGGCCAGGGTGGCTGGCTGGGGCATCTGTCCACCACCCCCGTCCCCATTGGCCGAAGGCTACCTCCCAGGGGGTTAGCTCCCAAACTTTCTGTTAGCTCTTACAGAGGAGCAACCTCTAGTTAACACTGGAAAAAACCCTCAGGCAGAGAAAGGGGAAGATGCAGGTGCCTAAGGTGAGATCCTACCAGTGGGGCTGAGGAACTCAGGCAGCCAAGAAGACACTGGGGACATCAACAGCATCTGCCATACCTAGTTCAGAGTTGGCCTCTATTGGATATTTTATTACCAGATATTTCATTTCTTTAAGTCAATCTGACATATCCCACAGTTAGTCCAAAATTGATAATTTTTTTTTTCTATTCACTATTAGAACTTAATAATACCTTCGTTTTCACCTCAAGTATCAGATTAAATGTGAGTGACTACCTAAAACACATGGTGAAAAGATCCAAAGTCGGTTTGGTGTGTGATAACCAATTAAGGTCTCTGCTCATGGGCAAAGAGGAATGCAGTACATTTCCCACACATCTGTTAACCTTTAACTTTGGTACAACAGTGTGCCAAAAAACAATGTTGAATAAACACTGTTGACTGAATTGAAGCTTTATAATATTTACTTAGATTGTTCAGAATGGAAAATAATAGGTAATCATTTTCTATGATTTGATTCTATAAATTTAAGCAAGATATGGAAAGTAGGAAGTAAGTAAACATGTAACTCATAGGTTTGGGAAAATCCTAATGTCAAGAAGAGATGCTCCCATATCCTTAAGGATGAAATCGGTACCATATCTTCTCTCCAGAGAAACGGAGAAATCTAAGAAGAAATTTAAAAATGAGTTTGAATTTTTTCCTTGTTCTTCCTTACTTCCAAACTCCTTATTAGGCCTTTCCTGTTCTCATTTCTGTGAATTATAAGCAAAACTTCAGCAGAGTCAACACTCACCCCCAGTTTTGCCTCTCCCTCCATCAACTAATAAGCAGAACCTCGGAGAAGAGGAGGCACAAGACAACTAAAAAGTGACTTTTGCAACTTCCCCAGCTTAAATTTTTTATCTCCAATTTGGACTGCAGCTTCACTAACCAAATTTTAACCACATTTTTCACAGAAGCTGAGTCTGACTTTAACTAATTTAAGAAACTTAACTCCATGTCTCCTGGGTCTGACCCTTCCTGGGCAGGCAATCGCTCTATGGTCTCCACCTGACACCAGCCTTCCTTCTTCCTGTCCAAGGCTTTGCTGCCTTTTGTGTTCCTCACATGCCCTGACCCTCAGACAGCTTATTGCAAAAATCAGACCAAAGAGCCAACCCCTCAGGGAAAAACAAATGGAAGTGTCCTGCCCTTTCCCACAGAGGAAGGCATCTTTTACTCCCAAGTCGAAATTCAGCAGCAGAGTGCAATGAAGAACATTTCCTTGTTTCCACAGGAAATGAAACCAGGAAAACTTACAGCCCCTGAGTGCTTTCTTAAGATGATAAGGTTTATGATCCAGCCAACGTTTAGCCAAAAGCAATGTTTAAAAGGCTCCGATATCTGACAGTGTGATGATGAATTTATTTCAGCTCTTACCAATGATATTTAGATTACGTACACCCCCCACAAGAGGATCTCACACGATCAGATACTGTTGAGGGCCTCCCCAGCCGTGACACTAGCCAAGCTCTCCACCTCGCAACGTGCTGGCATTCTCTTGTTAAATGAGGATGCGAAATCAATGTCAGAGTGGCTGTGAAAATCATGTATGTAAATAAGAACATCAACTCAGTGCTTGGCTACTTTGGCCTTCACCAGAAAGGCAGAGAAGCACACTTATTTATAAATTATAAAGATCAAACAAAGGGCTAAGAAAAAAATTTAGAAATTAAATGATCAGAAGTGCTTCTTAATTCACTAATTGTGGTACCTTGAAAACATGGTACCCAAATTCTTTGAACCCCACCTATTACAAGCCAAGGATATAGACCTTACCTTGTAATAGGTGGGGTAAGGTCTATGTCCTTACCTTGTAATAGGTGGGGTTCAAAGAATTTGAGTACGGTGGACTTATAACTGCTTTAGTGCAGAAGTGACACTCTGTGACTTCTGAGGCTGCATCACGAAAGGCCATGCAGCCTCTGCCTGGTTCTCTCAAAGCACTCGATGCGCGACACTCCCCTTGGAGACAGTCCCCCTCGGAGCCCAGCCCCTGGCTGTGGAAGCCCCAGCCGCATGGAGTGGCCAGTGTGCTGGTCAGTAGTGTCAGCAGAGCCCAGGCCCCTAGCCCTCCCAGCTCACAGATGTGACAGAAGGAGCCTCCACATGATTCAGCCCCAGCCTTTTCTGAGTCTTTCCAGCCGAGGCTTCCAAAGAGAAGCCCACTGTGCCTTCTCCTCATGCTCCTGGACTCCATGAGCACAAGATGCTTGTCTCTGCAACTAACTCTGGAATGGCTTGCGACAGTAATATGTAACAGGAGGAGCGACACCAGCAAAATAACGGAAATAGTCGGAAGGGAAAGAGGAGACTGGGCTTGTTCATAGTGAATACTTTGAACATAAGAGCGGATAACACAAAAACATCAAGACAATCATTCACACGTTATGAAATGGTCCTGCCCCAACTTTGGAAGAATATTCTCGGAATATTACATAGGCTACACTGGAGACTCTGCTCATCAAAGCCTAATCATCATTAATTGCCCTAATTCTCTTTTTTTAAGTGAATACATTTCAATCATATATGTTATAGGATTAACATTTACTTAATTAAACAAAAATTTTAAGTCTCTAAACTACTGAACAACCTGTTGGCTTCAAATTTAAAGTTATAAGAGTCACCTTAGATGCCATTTAAGAGTCGGATTCCCAGGCCATTCCAAACAGATTCTGTCTCAGATGTGTGTCCTTGACAGGAAATTCTGATACTAGTGGGATAGAAAAAAAAAAAAAAAAAAAAAAAACTTTAAAAACGATATCTGGAGGGGCGATAGGGTATACGACATAAGTACGTAACATAGCTTTTGCCTCAAATAGCCTAATGTGAATTAACAGAAAAGGCATTGGTGTAAAGACAGCATTTAGGCCTCAAGTTGTGTTTCGTGTTCAAATCCATAAGAGCCAACATTTTTCTTCTTTAATTTGAACTGTCAGCTAGGAGAAAAATGACACCAAAGAGTATGAAGGTTTTCCAACTGGCAGGAAAGCCTAAGCAATTTACTTAGTGACGGATCTAATTAACACAGTTCGTTTCCAACTTGTATAAGCAACACATTCTATAGATTAAGTGAAGAGTTTAATGTCTTCAGGCTTGATGTTACTTTCATGAAAATTACAGAACAGCTCTGTTTTTCACATTGAATGACTCGCCCAAGTAGAACCTTGGACTGAGTATCCACACGTGTTTGTGAACCATATCTATAATGGTTCAAACACAGTAGACGTTTATAACTCACTCTCACACAAGTTCAAGGAGAGTACGGAGGTCTCTTGCAGGTGATGACTCGGGTGTCCATGATCATTCCATTTGGCGGCTTTGCCATCCCCTAGTTCACCACTTTCATCTGCATCCAGCCTATGGAAGGGAAAAGAAGGATCACAGAGGAAGCACACCTGTTTCATAAAAGCCATGCCTCCAACATAGCACATACATCACTTCTGCTAACATTACATTGGTGAGAATTAGTCATATGGCCATATTCAGTTTCACAAAGATCTGGAAAGTGACGTTTCTCATCTATCAGCTTCAACTCTATGCCACAGAGAGAATGAATTTTGGTGGAAGGCTGACCAAAACTGCCACACACTAGGGCATATTGCCATATTCAAATCACCTGAGTTATAAAGAGCAGATTTAAAAGCTTCCAGAGAGAGGAAAACAAGTCTCTTATAAAGGACTGCTAATCAGAATGCCACCAAACTCCTCAAGAGGAATACAGAAAAACGATGACGAAAAGACTACATAACTCCGAGGGTAAACAGCAGTCAGCTAGGACCACACTCCTAGCCAAACCACCAACATGTAAAGGTAGACAGAGGTTGCAGACTCATGCAATCTCAAAAGATTTACCTTCAAAATGCCTTCTCAGGAAGTTCCTGGAAATGCACTCTACGAAAGGGAAGAATTCAAGTAAGAGGAAGACATAAAATCAAAAAAACAAGATGCAAAAAACAGGAGTGAAATGAACTGAAAGACACTCCAGTGTGACAGCTGAGCAGCAAACCTAGACAGCAAGTTTTGACTGGAGCAAGATGAAGGCGTCTGGAAAGAATGCGGCTGCACACGCACACGTGCACACACACAGAAATCAAACTGATAGCTTTCCTCGGCGTGTTTGACTCTATTAAAAGAAGTTTTAATGTCCTTTCAGACAGTGTGGGGTTGTTAGCACTGGTCTCATTGTTGGTATCAAAGGCATATGTGTTCCACAGAAATACGTTTAAAACTACGAAGCCGAGAAAGAGCCTGGAGAAAAGAGAAATAGCAAAGAGTCCGTGTGGAGAAGTAATGCTAGACCTGGTTAAAGTGCGAGATGATACGTTTACACTTTACGCAATAAATAGTAAGGGACCACTGCGTATTCTTAAATGGTAAAGTGACGCTACGAAAGGCACGTTTTAGGAAATCGGTTTGGAAGCCGTGGTACAAAATGAACTGGAAGGGGAAAAGGCACGAAGGAGCATTACATCAGGTTCACACATGCTTTTCCTCCACATAGAGTAAGAAAGTCCTCCACGAAATCTGGACAAGATCTGCAGTCACAGGCATTTGTCCCATAGGAGTGATAAAGATAAAGAAAACAATATGAATGAATACATCACATGATCACTGTTTACCCAACACAGCACTTCTACCGCCCTCTTCAGGGCCAAGCCCCGCTGTGAATTCACTGCTCTCAAACTCTTGTTGCCAATGCCCTATCTCCTAGCCCACACTCATGTTCTCAGCACCCCATGATCTTCCCTGATCAATGAAGAATATCTTCTTTATTTCTGATCCCATAACTCTCTGCCTGTTCACATTTCTAAATGATAAGAGACTATTTTGTAAGAATTTCTATGCTAAAGAAAAGGAGGTCAATCTCTTCAACAGCTTTTTGAAGAGAAAGTTCCAATTTTAGTGATAAAGAGAAAACTGGGGGTTAAGAAGAGAGAATAAAATAAAAACAGGATAGAAGCAATGTCCACTATGCAGCCTTGGAAAAGATTAGCAAGTCAAAAACACGAGGACCTTGGAGTTGAAGTTGAGTTTATCTGTTTGTGCGCACTGGGCACAAAATCAGGTCAAGATGTCCTTCTGGGATTTATCTGTCCTAGAATGGAATTATCCTGCATAAAACTAAAAGCCTTTACTGCAGACTACAGACTAGGAATGGCTGGAGAAGCCCCTCAGGTTTGACCCTTAATTAAGCCAAGCTAATTACATTAATAAAAGATTATCCAAAGCTGTCCCTGTCAAAAGCATTCAAATTACTCTGCACTTCTGGCTACAATTGCACAAGAAAGAGAGAGCCAAGACAACTTAGGGGAGTGACCCAAAGCATTAAAGCTCCAAAGGCAGGCAGAACTTCAGCGTCACAGAGGTCACAGAAGTAAATTTGAGAGTGAGGGGATTTTAGCATCTTTCATAGTGCCTAATGATGCACATTTTTACTGCATTTAAATTGAACACAAGCACTCGGATTCAGTTTATGGGGGTGTTATGATGAAATCCAAAGCTTTATAAATGCTACCTAAAATTTCTGGATGAAAATTCAATGAAAAGGAAATTTATTTATAGCAGTATCACATATATGAAAACTGAAACTCTTTTTTACAACATGCTTGAGAATATCATCTTTCATTTAACCAGCTGAATTTGAAACAAGACCAATTATTGGAATGAGAGCATGGCAACATTAACATAAGCAATAATTAATTTGGTCCCTTTTTTATTCATTCATAGATAATATCTAGCACAGTTCTGGGCAACAAAGATACCACTATGAACAATGCTTAGATCTGGTTCTTGCCTTTATGGATTTTATATCCTAGTAAGGGAGATGGAGAAAATAAAAGTAAGCATACAACTATATATATACAAATACATAAAGTAGGACGTGGTTCCATAGTGTAGCGGTTAGCACGTCTGCTTTACATGCAGAAGGTCCTGGGTTCATGCCCCAGTGGAGCCACGGTCCATGCCATGACACCCTGAACAAGCCCCATGTCTGATCTCAGAAGCTAAGCAGGGTCGGGCCTGGTTAGCACTTGGATGATTAGTACCTAGGAAGACCAGGTGCTGTAGGCATAAATAATAATAATAAACAAATATATAAAGTAAATTTTAAGTGCAAATAGAAAAAAAATGCCAAGAGTAGAGAAGAATTAGGGAAAATGAGCTAAAATAAAAATCCACTGAGTTTAAATAAAATACAAAAAAATAAATTTTATTTAAACTCGCCCTATTTCTTCTCTATCACAGTCACTTGTTTTTTCTATTTGTCTCTAAGAAGATGCCATTGAGGCTGAGACCTGGGGTGAGAAATGACGTAGGCAAAGAGTGGAGAGACCCTCTCTCCTGCTCCTGAAAGACAACGCTGCGTTTATGCCCCGAGGAGGGCGAGTTCAAAGATCTAGGAGAAGACGAGTGTGAGCAGGTCTCACCAGCAAAGAGGATGAGGCTGGACAAAGAGGCAGGGCTCAGACCATGAGGACCCTGTAAGCTATGCTGCTGACAGAGGGTGGAGAAAAACGAGGACAGAAAGATGTCCTATAGATTTGGCCACCTTAATATTATGGGTGTCACTCACTACAGTGGGCTCAATAAAGTAATACAGGAGATTCGGCGTCAAGAGTCCCTCTTGAATGAGTAGGAGGGCAAGTCATTAAGGCAACGCTCATGTCTCTGTCTCTCTCAAAGCCAGCTACGAACGAGGAGCCGAGGATGGGGAGATTGCTGGAGGGGGCGTGGGGACCCAGAAGGTGTGGGGCATGTTCTTTTCCAAAGACAAGAAATACCAGAGCGTGTCTGTGTGCTGACAGGAGTGGGAATCGTGCAGGGGCAGGGGGAGGGGGACGAGAAGCATGGACTGGGTTCAGAACGTAAGCGAAAAGAGTGGATATAAGGTGGGACAAGAGAGGAAACAAGATGGTGTGGACACAGGCCAAGCTGTGAAATTATTGGAATCACCTGCTCTTAACCTCCGAACCTCTGAGCTATTTCTTCATACTCGTGTACTCTTTACTTCCTGAAACTCTTTCTAGATTTAAACCATGGATACATCCTATCTGCTTTAAAATCCCTAAGAATCCCATGTAAATAACTGCTTATTTTCCTAAACACATGTGTTGCCAATTCAATACAGACGGACATTTTATTTACAAGTATTATAGTCCTACAAATTGTGTTTATTCAATATAATGTGATAAGCAAAACATTTTATCAAAAAAGACAAATTAAAAGTGGCCCAAAAAAGTGGCAAGATCTAGAGTCACTACATATAGTTTTCATACATTGTTCTTCAGCATCTTCTTGTTATCAGGGTCTCGACCTCGTTTTCCATCCATGCCATTTCCACTTTCATATTAGTGTGGCAATCAAATTGTTTCTGGGATATAATATTTCCAATGCTTTACAGAATGTGTCTCTTCTCTGAAAATGTGTGAATTTATATATTCCTATATCCCCTCACTTACTTTCCCCTGCTAAATTAAGAAAGAAATAATAGGACATGTAACATAAAACATATTACCGTACTTGTCCAACTGGATAGATAGTTCATTTTCAAATATAGTAGCAAATGTTGTTTCAGTATAAAAAAAGTTTTTAACTTTTCAAATCCAAATGCACTGAGTTATTTTAAGCTCTGCTACCATCAGTCAGATGCCTGGTGAGGAAGAACATATAACTTAGATAAAGAGCGGCTGCAGTAATCACCACAAATCACCAGTTAGGATGCTGCTCGCAACGGTGATACAGGCTGAAAAGTCCCCCTCTCTCCCTCAAAAAAAAAAAAAAAAAAAACACACACGAAAAAGTTGATGTGGTGTAAAAGCTAATAGTTTGCTGTTGTTTGTGCCATCTGTCATCCCACTGGACACACTCCACACCATCTCCACAGCACAAATAGGAGATGAGAAGAAATTCATCTTTTATGTTGACATCACACAATGTCATTTTTTCATTTACAGGCATTGGTAAATTTCACTTGATATCAAAATTAATCCAGAAGTTTATAAGTAAAAGAAGTAGTGAGGAAGTTTCAAATAAAGTTTCAAATATCTCTAAGTGAATGAAAACCATCTAAACTTTAAGGGCATTTCTAACTTTCTATGAAATAAGAGCATTTTTAGGTAAGTAATTTTATTTGTTCAAATGTCCTTTCTTTGTTGAGAAACATCTACCTACAAAAGTTATATCTGGGTTCACCAATCCAGATAGCAAGCTAATTTGAATAACTCTAAACTTTTCTAAATGCCATTAAACTCAAAATGCCATTCCACTACATACCCACCAAAATGGCTAAAATTAAAATTGAGGTAATAAATGGTGAGAATGTAGAGCAACATGACATCTCATATACTGTTTACGGGAATATAAATTGGTAAAAAAAAAAAAAAAAAATTAGAAACTACAGAAAAACAACTACAAAAGCCAACGGTATGTCAATAAATATTTGACAACTGATTCTCAGTGGAAGGGGCTGATTTGTAGTATCTGCCTATTTCCACAGTAAAAATACTCCCCCGATGGCCAATTTCAAGCTACCATCACTCAGCAGAAACTTGGAAAGAAATGTGGAAAACTGACTCTTGTGAGCTGGTGCAAGCCACTCCATCTTACCTTTGACTATAGCTGAACATATATCTTCCATAAAACCCTAAAGATTTTGTCCTAATTATAATCCCAAAAGAGATGTGTATATATGTTCACCAAAAGCTGCATTCAAGAATGTTCATAACAAAATTTACATAAGCCAGAAACTGGCAACAACCCAAATGTCCATCAATGAGGGAATGGATAAATGGTGCCATATGCATGCAATGGAAAGACATTCAGCAAAGAAGAAATCATTACACAGAACACAGACGAATCTCTCAAATGCAATTTTGATCAAAAAAGCCAGACACCAAAAAGTAGCGATCCCATTTATATAAAGTTTAAAAATAGGCAAAACATATCTGTGCTGCTCGAAATCAGAATAGTAGTCACCTTTATGGAGTAGCAACACCTGTGCAAGGGGACAAAGGAGGCTTCCTGAATTGGCCCTGATACACAGGTATGTTCATTTTATAAAACTTCCTTGAACTGCAAACTCATAATTGCACACTTTTTTTAAATGCATGTTATACAAAAAGTTTACTTTTTAAAAAAATATATACATCTTAATATATTAGTTCCTTGCTTAAAACCTTCCAGTTACTTGGAATAAAACAAAATCCTTACCATGGTCTAGCAGGGGTCCTCGGCCCCCAGGCCATGGACCCATGTCAGTCCCTGGTGCCAAAAAGGTTGGGGACCACTGGCTACAGAACTCTGCATGAGCTGGCCCGGGCCCTTCTGTTTGACTTCACCTCCTAGTACATCCGGCCCCACTCCCTGCACTCCAGCCACACGCCTGTTCTATGAACACACCACGCCGGCTATTGCCACAGGGCCTTTATACATGCTGCTGTCATTGCTTGAAATGCTGAAAACTCACAGACACGCAGGTCCGAGTCCATCGCCAGGCAGGTTGTACATCAAAAGTCATCTTCTCAGAAAAAGGCCTTCCCTGAATTCTCGATAAAGTCGTCTCCCTGTCACTCTCTATCCAATTACCCTGTTTTATTTTTAATACTGCATTTATTGCTAGCTGAAACTGCCCTAATGTATTGTCTTCCTCCCATCATGCAGCTACTCACCTCAACAAAGTAGGCAGAAATAATGTCTGTTAGTCACTATTTCTTCCAGCATTAGAAGAATGCCTGGCAGATAGTAGATAGTTGTTGATTGAAGAAAAAAAAAATTAACTGATGAATAAACAGTAGATCTTTTTTTTCCCCAGGAAAAAAAAAAAATTACTGTTTCTTTCTAGGATACAATTAATACAATCTTTCAATAAACTGGATTGGCAATGGAAAGAAGATCTCTTGGAGTATTCTCATATCTCAAAAGAGTTTATGAATCTGTAAGTATATTAGGAAGAAATGTACCACCTACATTTGCTTCTTAAATCATGCAGTCATTATGTGATAATTCTCATTTCCTCCTAATCATAGACTTTAACTATCAGGACAAGTACAGGAGTCATCCAGAAGAAAAAAATGTGGTGTCCCACCTCACCGTGGTGAAATGCATTCATGTGACATAATAAACAGTTTGAAACTGTAATCACTGAAAACACGAACTGACTCCCATATATGAGAGGCTATGTTCATCCCAAGACATGACTTTCAGGGGACTGTTCTTACAGCCCTTCTCCCTGGGATTTCAATGGAGAAATCCTAAAATCCCTGCCTTCATCCTGGCTCTTAAGCAATTCTTCTTCCTGTTCCTGGGAAAATAGATCTTTAAAATCCTTAGTCATTTTGCCCAGGTGTGTATAGATGAGAAGTCCTTTCAGAACATCAAACATATTGTTCATCTGCGCAGTCTCCTGTCTACTGCAATCACTGTTCTCTTTCTTATTGTCAACTCTGGGGGTGAAATTATTCATCACCAATATGGAAACCAAATAATCAGACAGAGTTTTTTCAGTGTTTCTCCAAGCTGAATATTTGGATCTGCCCTATTCAAAATCACTTGTGTTTGAAATTGTTTAAAAACAAGTTTAAGAAATCTGAGAATTACATATAATTATTCTACCAAGTTATGGAGGCTGACATATAAAATTTTATGTCAATTAATGTGAGAGCCATCAGAGGGATTATTGTTTAAAAGAACGAATTGCCCCAAACAGCAATATTTTAAAAACTACCTTATAAAATGGGGTTTTAATTGAATCTAACACAAGAGGAGACTGCCTGCCTTCTTATAGCAAATGTATATGAAGATGGGCTGGGAGTACAGCAGGAAAGGGTGCAGTAGAAAAAAAATGGAAACATACAACAAATGGTCTGGAGATCTTACAGACTCAGCTAGGTAGAGAATTAGTAGCAGAGGAAGAAAGATGTTGATGCCTTTGATCAATGAGAAACCCTGGAGAGGCGAGACTTGCACAGTTAAGGGTTAAAAAGAGATTGAAAGCAAAATGCTTAGAGGAGATGAGGTGGCAAAGAGAGCCAGGAATTTCTCAAGTAATGGGAGCCAGCAGACACAGGGACTATGACCCATCTCCAGCTTCTCACACTTCACTTGGAACTTTCTTCAAACCGCTGAAAGCATGCTACTTCAGAACATGAGTCAACCCTCACTAAGAAATATTTTTAAGACTGGAGAATGAAATTTACCATCAATATCATAATGAAATAAATGTATTTGAAAGGAAACTCTTATATGAGGTTAGAAATTAGATCATTTCTTTCCTCCAGAAGCAGAGGCAGCCTATTTTATAGTCCATATGCCAATGCTGGCCCTTATTAACACAAATTAAATTGCACAAATCACCTAAAGAAAAACAATGAATGTCAGCAGTCCAATTTTACACAAGTTTCTTTTCTGCTATAAGAAAGAAAACTCATCAGAAAAGATCAATCTTACCCTCTTGCGTTGAGATATGAATCGGCCATGTAACTGTCACCTGAATATAAAAATGTAATTTCTGTATCAAATATGTGTTGAAGAAAACCAAATTCGACCTATTACTCTAATTTCAATTGCTTTGGAGAATGATGTTACTGATACAATAGGATGGTTTAGTACAATTAAAATAAGTTAAAATGAATAAAGAGAACACATTTGAGATTTCATTCACGAAATTCAACAAATGAAAGAAGTTCTCTTTATTTAAAGTAATAAAGTTGTAAAGTTCTCTTTATTTAAACTTTTTAAAAACACATTTCAGTTGAATAAGAATTATACTGAAAATTATTCCTTACATAATCAGGGATGAGAAACAAGAAGCCATCTACATAATCGGTAACATGAAATTCTTAGTCAAACCAGATACAAAGATAAGCAATTATAACTAAAGGAAGGATGTCAGGAGCCACAGTACAGGAAGTAGTGACTACAAATGAATGACTAATGAAATCCACATTTAGGCACCTTTTACTTTATAGAAATGATCCCATGGTTCATCTGACAATGGATGTGAATCTTAATAATTTTTTTCCATAATGTAAAATATACTCAGAAAATGAGAAGAATCAAACTCTAGATTCAAATTCCATAATGGGAAGTATGAAAAATCAAAATCCTACCTGGAGAGGCTGAGTAGGGGACCGCTTAAGAATGTGTACGCTGGAGGTGAACGGCCCTGCTTCCCATCCCACCTCTCCTGCAGGCGCTGGCCTTGCCCAAGTGACTTGACCTCTGTGGACCTCAGTGTCATCACTCCAATACACAGGAATAATACTAGTAGCAGCAGCCCTAATTTTATATACAGATGCCACGGTATATTTCAGCCATTCATTTGTTTTCTAAATTTACCCAAATACATATCTGGTTTCTCCACTTTGCAGGACCAGGAAGAAGTCTTTATCAATAAACCCAAAGTCCACCAAGTTCTCAGTAATAACTTTATAATAACTAAAACCACAAGAGATTGTAGGTAAATAAGAATGCCAATCCTTAACAACGTTGAATGAAATAAACATTATTAAACTCATTTTTCACCTGAGGAAACTGAGATTTCAAAGTTTACCTCTCTCAAGATAACAAAGCAATGGCCAAGCTGCTCTTCAAACCCTGTAACGCCCCAATATGACCCTACATAACAGTTCCCAGAAAGGTTTTCATTCCACAACAAAGATGTACAAGAATATTTTTATATTCTAGTGTAGGGATTTGCAGAGTATGACCTGGGACTCCTGGGGGTCCTCAAGACCCTTCCAAAGAGACCCTGAGGTTGAAACTATTTTCATAATAATATGAAGACATTATTTGCCTTTTTTTATTCCTATTGTCTCATGAGCATACAGTGAAGTTTTCCAGAGGCTACATGACCTGTGATGTCACAGCAGACTGGACACAGAAGCAGATATAAGAATCCAGCTGTCTTCTATTAAGGCAAACATTAAAGAAACTTGCAAAAATGTAAAACAATGCTACTCTTTTCGCTAAAGTTTTTCTTTTTTAGTTTTAGAAAATAAGATTATTTTTCATTAAAATGTTGTTTATGTTAACATGGAATGGGTTTGTTATTTTTAAATAAATTATCAACACATTTATTTTAATATTCTCAGTTTTAAATTTAATACACCTAATATCTCTAATATAATACACATAGACCAAAGCTCTTCGGGGGCCGCAATAATTTTTAAGAGTCTAAAGGGATCCTAAGAGCAAGAAGTTTGAGAGCCTTGAAGAACATTCATCGTCTTTACACCATTGTCAGTACAAGAGCATTGGAGAGAAAACATATCTCTACCAGAAGTGGTTTTCAATTTAGCTTGACAATTATCTGGGCAACCTGAAATCAAGTGTCATTTTTATCACTGCATCCACCCAAACTGAAGGCATTTTTCTATGATAAAAGAACTTCCAAAAGATTACTGACAAGTGATATCGCATGATATTTTTAAATTGTGTGGGAACAGAATGGAATATGAATTAGGAAGTGAGAAGTTGAATGCTTTTATCACATGGTTTTATTGCATGTGTTTGAAAAGAAGTCCACATTTTAACAGATTATCAAAGAATTTAATCAATATAGCACAGTGGAAGAAGGTAAAAACTTAGTTTACCACAAACTATGAAGAGCCTTTAACTTTAAAAAAAAGTGTACAGTGCTCACTTTGGCAGCACATATATTAAAAAAAAGTGTACATGTATGTGTGTTATAGATATCTTCTAGACTCAACAACAAAAATAAACAAACACAAATAAAATAAAAATGTTACAATGAAATTTTATAATTATATTGTATATCATAGTATATGTTACATACTATACGATACATATAGATATAGATGATTCAAATAAACCAGTTAAGACTGACAGAGAAGAAATTAGGAGGTTCACTTTGATCAGTGTGAAAACTTTTCTGATATGTAAGCAGCTATCTAAATGTTAGAATACAAACTAACATCCCTATATGCATATTATATTTACGCATGTATATATTTTGATGGGTTTTGTCATCTCTAGTCTAGTCTACCTTCAAAGTAATCAAAGATTTTTAGTACAAAATTTCTTTCGATTTTTATTGTTTGTATTTTTTTTTATTTTTTCTGCTGTTATTCCTCATATGATAAATCATAGAAAGAAACGATTCTCACATACTTAGACCAATGCTAAATGGTTAAAAATCATTAACTACCACATCCTTCAAGAATGACAACAATGACATATCCATTGAGGTGAAAATACAGTCACAAAACAATACCAATGCCTAATAAACCCTGGCGCATCCACACATAACCTACAGCATAATAGAGGGTGGGCAAATTACATTTGCACAAAAACTTATCACCTTAATAAAACAGGATCAAAATACTTTGCACCAGGCATTCTGACTCTAAGAATTCTTACAGTCACTATTTGACATAAAAGAATTCAAGTTAAGTATAAAGAGTAAAATATGTGAAAGTAACAAAAAAGATTGTGAAAAAGAAACGTGTGCCAAGCAAAAGGCCATAACCTAGCTCTCAGTCACAGAGGGAACACAGTCAAAGGCTGTTGAGTCTTCCACAAACATAAAGTGATTTTTTTTTAAAGCAGGTGGTGGTGCAGAGGAAGGAAAGAGATTTAACTTTAATATTTAATGTTATTAGAGTAGCAAGCATTGACTCAAGACTATTTTTCTCTTTGATTTCCATAAAGGTCAATCTCTGACTGAAAAATCTAAGTTGCAGGTGGGATATTTAATTTCCTAAATGACCTCTAGTGGTCATCCAAGACACATGGCAAATGAAATAAAAGCTGTTTATATTACGAAGTATAAAATGATCAAATGACAAGGAGCATCCTGAAATTTCACTTGATAAAATAAATTCAGAGTACATCAAAACACTTAAAATGCATCCATTAACCCTAAAATTCTTTTAGGAATGTATCCTAAAGAAAAGATTTGACAAGGGCTCAAAATGTTATGAGTAAAAACGTTTATTTTGGGATTGCTTAACAAGAGTGTAACAGCCAACAATGCCAACTAGTTAAACAGATCATGATGCATCCACATAGTGAAACACTAATGCAGCCATCAAGAGTAATAAGGATGACTTATTCATTAAAAACAAACGTTTCAGCAAAATATTGTTGAATTAAAAAGCAAGTTAAAATAAGGGTAAAATAGCATAACTTTCTACCAGCATGGCTAAAAAGTCATGTGTGTGTGCTTACCTGGAAGATACATAGGATCTTTGGAGGGTAGCATTATAAATTTCTTAGATAAATTAATTTTCTATTTGTCTATAATAAACAGATATTGCTTTGTAATAATAAATACATTTTTCATAAAAATTAATATACATAAAGGGATATCGATCCATGGGATTATAGCCAGTTCCTGATCCAACCAGCCATATCTATGACAAACTTTGCAAACATCTGAGTACAATCTGTCTGATGCACTGACATGTTTTTTCTTTCTCTCTAAAAGACTGAAAGACAATACAGTATCCTGTGCACCCTTTTTCCTTAGAGCTTTATTTTTAAAGTGCACCCTAATTTACCAAAAGAAAGCATGCCAGCAACTTATTTTTATTCTTGAAAGAACAGATGGGTTTTATCTAGGTAGTTTCATAATGCAGTAATAAGTCTAATGTTAAATATATAAACATAATTGACCATTCTCTTCCGTAACTGTCAAATTACTTAGAGCATGTAATGTTTTATGTAACAATGCAAAGAATGACTTCTTGAAGGCATCTGAAAGCAACAACCCATAGAAGCCTTTGCAGAAATAAAGGCAGACTTTGTCAGGATTACATGAGTCTAGATGCAGAAAAACTTGCTACACCTGACTGATTACAAGTAATCTGAGCAAATAACAGGTAATTGGGATCAATTTTTCTCTAAACAGACCAGCAGATACCCAAAAAGAAAGTAAATCTGACTCATAATTATAGGCTGTGTTTATCCGACTGTCCATAACAATAAGGATATTTATAACACTCAACTACAAAACTACAAACCAGTTATCATTAGGGTTAATTCTGGCCCTAGCAAATAATTTTCTATCTTGATCAGTTGTATTGATCAACCAAGAGTTGAAATTTAAGACCAATCAACACTTGATTCTTTTGTTAACAGGACTCACAATAGGAGTCATTGAAATTAGCGGAAGTTTTCTCTTAAATTCTTTCTCCTCCACTGACCCTTTTTATCAGAACAGCCAATACGACAAACCACAGAATAACCCAAGCTTGCCTCCTGCTTCTGCTTGAAATGTTTAATTAGAGTGCCCTAAAAACAGAAGCAGAAGCAAAAGAATCTGTACCATCCAAAAAGTGCCCTTAAGCTAACCGCTAAATTATTTAGAATTCATCAGAATATGAAAACCACAATACTTTAACAGAATAACTTCAAACCAGAGCCATCAAACTTGCACAAAACCATTAAGTTAGACCTGGAATAAAGGCAAACAGAAAAGACCACTAAATTTCATTTAGTTTCTCTGGCAAAGTGAGTTAACTCAATAAACTTCAGCCTGACTTTTCTTTCATACTTCCTCACCTGGACATATTATTCTCAAGTTGCAAGAAGAAGATACAGCAAACTCCTAACACTGCACATGTAACTGACATAGTATCTTCAATTGCATTCTCCAGAATTATACTGACCCACAAGATGCTTTCTAAATTACAAATTACTTAGGGCGAGGGGAAGCAGTGAAAAATTTATATCATGTAAGTTCAAAGAAAATTTTCTTTAACGATTTCCATCTGGCATACTGCATGTGACAGTGGCAATCCTCACTGCCTTGTATGATGTAACGCATCATGACTGGTGTGATCCAGGCAGAGCATCTCAAAGGGGCATCCTGCCAAGAATGGCCCATGGGAAGTGACTTTTTTCATGGGTAATGAATGTATTAAAAATATATGCTATAGTTCATGTTCCTTGACATGACATAGCCTGGAGCTATGGCATACATAGCATTTGTGTCAAATTATTTTATTTTTGTCACTTGGCTAGTAAGTAATTATATGAAAAGAAATAGTCCACTGTCATAGTTATATTACCATACGTAAATAAGTAGGACATGAAGCTTGGGCTGGGTGTGGAGTGGAAGGAGGGAGAATAATTAGAAAAATGGTGTCTTAAAAATGTTGTAAAATTCTTTTTAACTCTTTAGAGACCTTTTATATAATGTGTAAGATAAGTGGAATCAAATGAACCAAACTGTATGCCTCCATGACTCAAATTCATCAATAAATATTCATATTTTCAATTTGTCCATTGGTGGCTTAAAATGATGTTCATTATCTCACAATTTCCCTGGATCAGCGTAGCTGGGTGTTGTGGCTCTGAGCACCATTCAAGACTTCGGTCACCTCAAGATGCAAGCTGGTTTATGTGGTGGCTGGCAGGATGCAGATCCCAGCAAGGTGTCAGACTCCGGACTGTTTCTCATGAGTTGTTGGCTGAGGGCTCCCTCATGTCCTTGCCACACGGGCCTCTCCACAGAGCATCTCAAGCTCGGCAATAAGCAAGAGAGTGCACAAGGGAGTGAATGCTAGCAACCCAAACAGAAGCAAAAGCCCACCACTTTTGCCTTTTTCTGTTCATTAGAAGCAAGTCATTAGGTCCAGCTCAGATTCTAGGGGATGGAGTGACATAAAAATGTGAACACCAGGAACTGGGGTTCACTGGGAGTCATGTCAGAGGCTGCTTACCACATCCACAAACACCTTCATTTTTAAAATGAAAAGGTCAAATAATATTTCTATCCCTGTAAGTAATGCATATTAAATCACGACCCCTTGCTAGAGAGTCACACTCAAAAAGAAAATGGTTCATTTTACAATAAAGCCAATCAATGCAATGAGCAAAGTGTCTAAACTTATGTTAAAGGAAAAAGTAAATTTAGCAGTTGGTAGTATAAAACAGATATCATGTTCGTAGGATTGTTCTTTCTGGTTCTTTTACCTCCATCATTCAGGTCACGATTCTTCTTTTCCCTGGCAAGATGGTGTCAAAATTAACATTCAGTGCTGAGAGAATCCGTGACCTTTCAGCATTTAATGGTTCTCAGCCACTCACCCAGAGAAATGGGCAGTACAAGAGTCAAAAGCCCAGACTGACAAACAGCTACCTCCACTTATAACTAACAGAGCAGGATTTTTCTCTACTTATTTAATTAATATAAGCCAAATAATATACAGATAAACCACTAATATGTCCATATGATAAATACTAATTAATATCGAGTCCTTACTATGATCCGATCACTTAACTACTTAATACGTGCATTCACACATATACTTATTAATGTATGGGCATCTACATGTAAACTCAAGAAAATCCTATTAATTGATGGCTATTAATATTATTAATGCATTTATAGTACAATTAGATGTAAACTACTCAACTTTTTAAAGCCTATAATTTCTGCCATTCTTCTTCAATTAGCACTGAAACCCATCAAGTAATAAAAAATGTCAAGAAAATTACATAGTAAATATAAAATGACTCTGGCTACTTTATACTCAGCTTGACTAGTTTACACACACTTTGAATTTGCTTCCTGGAATTGAATAAAATGGTATGCTTGGAGAGTTGGTTATTTTATTTCTACTCAAGGAAATCGTTTTTAAATTCACAGAATTGCTTTTTCAACCCCAAGGTTATTTATTTTGCTCTCCTTTAAATACATACACATCTTACAGAATATGTAAATACTTTTTCATTTGCTTTTTCTGATGCAAAAATTTATATTGATATTATATAAAAATATACTATGTGTATCAAAATTTAAAAAAAAACTTCTAAAACGTAAAATAAATGCTGTATCATCAGCTCTAAAAGTTGATTGAATGCCTACTATATTTAAGGTGCTCTGCTCACGCTGAAACGTGCCTTAAATTTTTCCAATTTTTAAAGTTCTGCACTTGGTTAAAAACTTCGATACTAATAAATTCACATGTTGATTTTTTTTAAGTAGCAGCAATATAAGAAAAACAAAAGTTAGCCTCCTATAGCTTACTGAGACTCTTACGGGCACAACCCATGACTTGCCTTAAAGACAGGCTAGCTAGTGATCGCCAGGCAACCATAGTATCACTCTTTCTCCTGCCTCTCATAACTGGTTATGTTACACACACACCTTTTCTTCACAAAAGGAGCCATTTTAGTCTGAACACCATCTATGTTTATAACAGAAACCAATTTCTACCACGACTTTCTTTCACAAAAATGAAAATAATATATATTATTGTATTTGACATCACCATTCACTTTCAGATTACTGAGACAAGAAATTCCTGTTCAGAATGGGGATAATCCTAGTTTTGTCCTGCTCTTCCCAGTGAAACCCCTGGAGATTCGCTTTAACAGATAAGCTTTAAAGCTCACATAACGTTAAAGCCCATGTTAAAGGACAAAAGCAGAAAAGATCATTTCAGAGAATGAAGAGAAATGGTTCTCCAGAGAAGTCGGAGATGTTTCTAGAGAATGCAGGATTAAGAGGATAAAGGAAACAGCTTTTCAAGATCTTCTGGGGAATTTTATTGCAGAAATATTTCACTTAAACACAGTCTCTGCTGAAATGAGTTAACAGTGAAAGAAGTTAGCCTCTCTGGGTTCTGACTGGCCATTTAATAACAATTAAAAAGAGTCGTCAATTAAAAAATTGAACTAGAAGTACAAACTGACTATTGAGTTTGTTCACAAACTAACAATACTAGAAATTAGAATCAATTATTTACAAACTAGATGATTTTAAAATAGCATAATTTTAATGAAAAGCTCACTAGCCATTTAAAATGTCATTTTTACTCTTATTAACCATTCTCCTCATATGCATTTACATCTTTTCCAAAAAAAAAAAAAGACTCTTCTGTTCCTATTTATTGAATGTATAGTTTCCATGAGTAGGAAAGGGGCCATCACTACTGTTTGGAGCTATATACAAAACCCTTTTAGGATTGATTCAAATTCCTAATCCCCTAGTCTTCAATTTCTGAGATTTCTGGATCAAAGTGTGATCACATACTTAGTTCCTGTAACTAATCTTCAGCAGTTCTAAAGTCCTTCCCTAAAAAGTTAAGATTCAGAGAAAAAGAAGGCTTTAATCCCAACAACTTGAGTAAGACATAAACACAAATGATGTCTTCATAATCAGGTACTCAGGGAATGCTGATGTTATCTCAATGGGACTTCATCACTTTCTGAAAGGCAGCAAACAAAAAAGGCTAGATGAGAAATTCCTTTATTTTATAGAGTGGATATCACATCTCTACCTGTATCTACTTACCAATATTCAATAATCAGAGGGTAGTAACAATACTTGACATTCATCTGGCAATTTGCAGTTTCACATACAATATCTCATCTGCTCCTTATAAGTTTATTACTAAATAAACAATAGTTTATTGACAAATTATACATAATTACATATTTTAGTTCCTCTCCCTTCATTAAAACCTGTAAAACAAAGTACCACTATGTAGTTTAAAGTATATATATTTTCAAAGTATGCATTCCTTATTTACTAATCTTTTGATATTAACAGTAAAAATTTAAAAATGGCCACTTTCAACCTAGAGCAATTTTTTTCTGTGTTGGTATAAGTGGTCTTCCTTCTTCCAGCTGGAGATGTGAGTGAATTGCTTTAAGGATCTTAAAAATATTCCCATCAGAAGAATATACATCTAACTGATGTACAGGAGAACTCATGCCCCAAACTGCTTACTCTGATTTTTAATGATGAATTCCAAATTTTCTACATTTAGTTTCTTTTTTATTTTCCTCACTTGCATTTTGTAATTGGCTTCCCATCTGATTTACACTTCAAAATATACCAAGAATTCTCATCAGCTCATAGTTCAACTTTACTGTTTGAAGGGATCAAGTAGAAATTCTCTAGGTTCCTTAGTTTTTATAGATATGACTATTTCTACACTAACTCTATCCTGTTCAGAGGCACCTGATCACAGAGGCACCCTCTGTCTGGCACGTACGAAGTTTCCAGACTTCTAGGAGGCAAATAGGTATTCAGCAATAAACCACAGTTTAGGTACGGTGAGCCCCTCTTATCAGAGTGGAGGGATCTTTCCTGAAATCCAAGTTCCCAGATGCCAGTGAAGCGTGTGCCCTGCAAGCAGCTTTTTAAGGAGAGCTGTCTCAGACCAGCTATGTTAACTCTTTTCTGAACACGTTTGTCAACCGAGGGTCTGCCCCTTCTTTCTCTATTTCTGTCTAGAGAGTTGGTGGGCATAGATATAGAACCGTATTGACTAGCAATGCTCTAGAATCCAGTACCCTGGGTTTGAATGCTAACTCTTGACATGCATTTTTTATAGTATCATTTACTTAACTACTGTGGACATCCATTTCATGTAAAATGTAGAGGTAACAATCATACCATTTTCATATTGTTATTGTGATAATCCATACACAGTAATGTGCTTCTTAAGGACCTAGACACATTATTAGGCCATTTTATCATTGTACAAACAACAGAGGGTGAATGTACTTACATAAACCTAGATGGTATCACCTGTTACAGTATTTTCTCTACTTTTATACGACTGGCAGTGCAGTAGATTTGTTGACTCCACAAACATGTGACTGACGTGTGGCACTATGATGTCACAATGGCTACAGCATCACTAGGCAATAGGAATTTTTCAGCTCCATTATAAGCTTACAGGACCACTGTCGTGTACATGTCATTATGCTAGGCATGACTGTAAAGTGCTCTGAAGAGTGGAGAGTGCTCAATTATTTCAGCCACTAGTTTTTTACATATGCTAATGAGATACTCCAAAGCCCTGCAGAGGGTAGCAAGCCCCTGTGAGTTGCTCTTTCTTCAGCCACTGTCACTGCTCTGCCAGCCTGCACCACCAGGGCCAAAGCTGCAAAGGGGTCTATGGCAAGAGACAAAGTGACTAGGAAACTCATATAGAAATGTAAAGGGCTTAGAATAGCCAAGACAATTCTGAAAAAGAACATTGATGACTTACACTATCTGGTTTCAAAACTTACTGTAAAGCTACAGTAATCAAGACAGTGTGATATAGATCAATAGAACAAAATGGAAACTCCAGAAATAAGCCCTCACACATTTATGGTCAATTGATTTTCGATAAAGGTGTCAAGGCAATTCAATGGGAAAAAAGGGATAATCTTTTCAACAAATAGTGCTGGGATAACTGGATATTCAAATGGAAAAGGTGAACCTGGACTTTGACTTCGCACCATGCACAAAAATCAACCCGCAATGGATCACAGACTTAAGTATAAGAGGTAAAACTATAAAACTTCCAGAAAAAAAAAAATAAGGAAAAAATCTTTGCAACCTTGAGTTAAGCAGTGTTCTTAGATATGATACCAAAAGTATAACCCATAAAAGAAAAAGTTGATAAATTGAACTTCATCAAAATTAAAAACTCTTGCACTTCAAAAGATATAATTAAGAAAATAAAACATAAACACAGACTGAGAGAACAATTCCAAGAGGTGAATTATATGGCATGCAAATATTTCAATAAAATTGTTAAAAAAAAAAAAAAAATCTTAATCAGTGCTCCTTAAACCAGGACTTACAAACACCCAGGGATACAAGACTAAACACAGTGCCACTCTAAAACATTCATTTACTCACTTCACTGGTAATTCAAAACATTAAAAATTATTATTTCATGAAAACAAACATATTCGCTATAGAATGTGGTGAGAGATGAAAATGGCCCAGACGAGAGCAGAGGCGATTGATTCAGAGCATGTAATAACAAGGGAGTGGGCCCCATCACTAGGGTTTGGCAGAGAGTTAAAGGCTGGCAGGGAAGTGAGAAAGCTGTCATGACAAAAAGAGAAGGCTTCAGGTGTACTCCAATCTAGGAGCTTACTGCCACGAGGAAGCTGGGGCGGACTGACCAGAGGCAGACCATCTTACATGACTGGTGTGGAGGGCACACAGTATTCGGCTTTCTCTGGTTGGTCCTGAATTGAAAGTTGGGGCAAAAAGAAGGAACTTGCCAGTCACTAACCAAGGCTTCACTATTGGGAGTTGTTTATTGCATGGCTTGAGGTTTGGCTTCTGGGACTGGTTGCTAAAAAATTACGGTTTAGCACCCGGGTCTCTGATGTGGGTCAGAGTTCAACTGTCATATATGCTTCAGCCATTGACTATTTCTATAATAGGTCTCACAAGAGTAAAATGCAAAATCTGACAAGCAAAAGACAAAGGTCAGATGAACCACACTTTCCTCCTTTTCCCTCTGGAGACCCCCACCTCCATGCAAACATATCCCCAACAGTTGGCTATACCAGTTTGCCAGATAATCTGAAGGTGTCTTAGTTTCAAGATGACATTACCACTTCACCCAAATTTGGCATGTACATTTGATGGGGGACAACAGGTTATCTTTGGAGAAATGCTTCCTCTTGTCCCTGGCTTCTTACATTTCCTCCCTCTAAACAATTCATCCAGCATAATGATGGAGGTCACATCTGTGTCTTGTGACTTCATACATTTCAGAAGCTTTATATTATTCTGCATGTCGTTTGGGTTATTATTCATAACAATGAGAATAAGAAGAGTTACACACAAACTTGCAAGCATTTGTTATTTACTCCTCATCTTGTGAGAAAATTATCATTATTATGCCATTTTACATAGAAGGGGAGTGAGACTTTGCAAGGTTAAATAATTTATTCAAGGTCACCAGGTGGCTAACCAATCAGGAATTCAACCCCAGCTTGACTGTATGACTGTAAAGCCAGATCAATAGCCAAATATTGGTTTCCTTAAGGAAAGTCTTTTTTCTTGATTCGAAAATAGTAAATATCTTCTCACCTCACCCCTTCGGTATGGTCCGGGAAGGCTCTAAAGTTCAGAGGTCAGCTCTTCTGTGTCCTTTGAGGCACATGCCGCACTTGGTAAAACATGTCTGGGGCAATTTTCCTCAAACTCTGAAGCAAAATTCCTGTGATGGTCTTGTGATCCCTGTTAGCAATGTCAGTGGCTCATGATTTCTCAACTCATAATCATTCCTCTAGAACCAGTATTGATTTATAAAGACACAGAGAAGAGTGTTACCATGTCTAATTTCATTGGATTCATTATTTGGCCTTGTGCCATTGCAAGGAACAACGTAAAAAGTTTTCAGAAACCCTAATTGTGAAGAAAAGAGGCCTTTTCTCTCTTAAACATTCTGCCTCTTAACTGTTTACTTCAAGGGTCCCTCCATACCCACTCCCCATCCAGCCCAACCACACCAACCCACTAGTAAATAAAGGGACATGGCTCAGGATCCTGAGGGGTCCTCACTGTGACATCATCTCCAGACCTCAGCCACACTCACCGCTGGCACACATGAATCCATGAGTTATTGCTGAAGAGAACATGCATGGCCATGGCCTACTGTTCCTGCATGAGTACAGGTTACCTTCTTCGTTATACTTCTATCAGAAATCCCGCCTTTTTTCCAGGTCTAACTATACCACAAAACTCTAATTTGAGGAGTGTGTGGTCAGATGAATGATATTTGGTTTTATCTCAATTAATTCATCAATCTGGCCTCACGCACTCACTCTTACTGGCCACACTGGGCTGTGCCTCCTTGCTTTCACCCCCGCGGACTAAGGAATTCTTCCCGTGAGCATCATTCCAGGGCACTCACGGGACCCTCGCACATCCTGTGTGCAGGATCGATCACTCACCATCCTCCAAGGATGTTTTCTCTCTTGCTACATTAACTGTCCTCTATTGGGATTATGATAAAAAAGAAAAAAGAAAAAAATGTAGAATAAGAGCTGCGACACCTCAAAAATCTAAGGTGTCCTCAACAGAATGCACCCCTTGCAATCCAAAAATTTCATATTTTAAAATCAGTGCAATGACTTCCTACTCTCAGCTCCTTATCCTAGAAAATCCGCCACCAGTGTGATGTCATTAGTAGTGAGGGTGTTGAAATCATTTTAATAGTAATAATTAGAATGTCAGTCATACAGATGATTTACTTTCTGTTGTGAATTAGAACAGATTCAAGGTTATCTCCGAATAGTATCACTCTCTCACTCACTTGCTTTCCTGCCTGCTTTCTAAAATTGGAAGGAACAGTTGAAGTTCCAGGCAGAGACAATTAGACATAACCTGCAATTTATTTTTCCTTTGCCACATCCCTTGGTGGGCCATCACTAATGATATGCCATTAATAACTATAATAATTATAAATCATTATAGTGCTTTTGGTGCTGATTTTGTATTTGCTTCCATTTTCATTTTAGCTTTACCCATGGGTGAATTTTTATTAAGAAAAGAGATATAAAGAGAGAATAGCACTCCATCTGTATCATGGGTTTTCAAATGTCTTCTTTATAAAAGAAAAAGGAAAAATTTGTTTCAAAGGAAAAGTTTTACAGAATCCCAATACATAAAACAGATAAATGTGGACTCATTCTAATTTGAACCTAAGCAGGGGGTCAGGCTGCCCCCTAAGCCTCCAGCCATGCCCCTTTGGTGACTCCTGCAGCACATTTCCAGAACCCAGGATCCCGCTGACCGTCATTTGAAAACCAGTGACCTCCACTGACCTGATGCATGAGCCACAATGATGCCGCTGACACTGACCAACAGTACAATGACCAAATCAAAAGGAGACCAAGTGACAATGCTGGTGATACTAGCCATAATGCTCTTTATGCGATGGGTTAGAATCCATAAATATTTTTAATTGGCCAAAAGCTGTCCTCAGTAATTGTACCTTCATGAAGAGAAATCTGCACTCCCATGTTTACTGCATTGTTAGTCCAAACAACCAATATATGGACGCCACCTAGATGGCCATCAACAGATGAATGGAGTAAAAAAAAAAGCGATATATCACAATTACATATATATAGAGAGAGAGTATTATGTATTACACATACACACACACACACACACACACACACATGCACATGCACACACAATGTAATATCCAGCCTTAAAAAAGAAAGAAATCCTGTCATTTGCAATCACATAGATAAACCTAGACGACATTATGCTAAGTGAAATAAACCAGACACAGAAAGACAAATACTGCATAATTTCACTTACACGTCGAATCTAAAAACGTCAGACTCATAGAAGCAGAGAGCAGAAGGGTGATTGCAGGGGCAGGAGAAAATGGGGAGATGTCGGTCAAAGGTACAACAGCATAATTGTCCATAGTGCTTGTTACTGTATTTCTGCATAACTTTTTAAGGGTCAACATCCAGATATGCCCATTTGAATTTGCTGTGGCAGGAAAAGGACATGTTGAAATAACCCATTTCCATCACTTGAGGTATTTATTCTTAGTCTACCCTATCTTTATTATCCTTTTATTCAAGGCTTTGATTCAATCATTATGAATTGATTCAATGAGCTACCAAAATAGAAAGAAGTTACATTTAAAGCAATTTATAAAACTAACCACATACCAAAATGTCTCAGGAAAGAAAATTTGTCAGAGAAGGATCTGTTCTAAAATAGAATCTTTAGCATTTAGAAGTTAGCAGATTAGAAAAACCGTACTGATTTCAGTATTCGTCATTATTCTTCTAAGATCTTTTTTTTCCTTCAAACTATATGTTCAAAAACTTGGAAACAATATACACATGCTTCTCAGTATGCTTCTTTCCTTCTGCAGTATATCTTTCCTGCAGGCACTATCTGGAATGCATATGCAAGCCCCACAGAAAGTAAAAGTGCAGCTATGCTTTGTATTTTTCGATTTTATAATACAACTGTTTTAATACACATAAGAGAAAAGAAGAAACGTATTTCTCTTTTTGTTAAAACCCTGCTTGGAAAGTGGGCAGGGATAGCAATCATAAATTATGAATAGCATTTTAAACGTTTTTAAAATGCAGATGGCGATTCTGTGAAGGTACACCCAAGCCTCCCTAAAGGGCATCTCGCTCAGACTAGGGCTCGTTACCCTTCTTCCACATTCACTTTTCAAATGGCGAAAGCAAGAATTATTCATGGTATGAAAGAAAATCTTTGAGAAGTGCCTTGTATTCTAATTTGATTCATCCTTGTTGGGGTTTATCTTCTTGACCCCAAAGAAAAATTCCACTTAAGAGGAAAGAGACTACCACCAGTTAGTAAACACCTACAAAGTAGATCCTGAATTTTGCTAGCAAAGTGATAACTCTCTCTCTCCATATATATGTATTTGTTCAATAAACTAATTAATATGCTAGGCTCTTAAGGGTGTCCCTCTCTCACTGGCTTCATGATAATACACTGGATGGAAAAGAAGGCACAAAACACGCAAGCTTAAGCTTTTTTCCTCTTCCTTCTGAGAAGCCAAAAGGCGAAACTTTTCCATCCTTGGAGTTACTGGAGAGATTCCTTTTTCCATTTTATTCATGTCACTCTCTGTTTGTTTTTGCTGATCCATAGACACATTACTAAACTCTACATGCACAGAGATAAAATTTAGATTAAGATGTAGACTATCTGTCTTGCTGTAATATTGGATGGTTAGCCTTTTCAATATTGGTATTTTAAATTATGTATTTATTTATATCCCTAGTCATCCAAAAAGAGTTTGAAATTTCTTACATTCCTAAGTCCTTTGTGTATCTGCTTTAATTAATCAAACTCAATACTTACCCAGGTACTGTGAGGTTTAAAACCATGAAGAACAGGTGTCCCTGCCTTTCAGAAACTAAAAACTCAGTAGAATAAAGAAGTATGAACATAGATCACTCTGAGGAGTCAGACTCTGATAACTGATAGAAGAGGTCTACAGAGTAAACATGCACTTCTAGAGTACCAGGAAGAAAAGAGTCTTTCTAAGCCAACTAACATGCATGGCCCTTCTACTTCTGTAACCCTGAGAGTATTCGCCAGTAAAGTTTCATCTCGATGTCTCATATCTTCTACATAAGACTATAAATATTCGTGTTTGAAAGGATGGTTTTGAATCACCAAGATGAGGTTAAATTATTTAATTTTATTCCTTATGCTAAACTTAGGAAGTATGTAATACAGTTTTCAGTATTTCAGTATAATTACATTGAAATCAAATTATTCTTTTAGCTCAATTTTTACCTTACAGGTGCCCAGAAATGACATTTCTCCAGAATACCTAATTCTTCTACAACTCTGGGTAAAATGAATGTGGCTGTGTATTCCTATTTTTTCACTTTTTGCTTTATCCTTTGAATATCATATCTTTAAATAAGAATTCTCAATAAGATTATATACATTGCCTAATACAAGTCTGGCCATGTAAGAGGCATTCAATTTTTCCGATATGTACACAATTTTAAATATCTCAATAAGTATTCACTGAATATGCAAAATTCAGTGCAATTCAGATAATACTGAGAAGGACATGTATTATATCTCATTTATAAAGAAAAAATGAAACAACCTAAATATCCTTCAATAAGAGAGTAGCTGAATAAATTATGGCACATAAATACAAAACATAGGGCTTCGTTTAATAAAAATTGAGATACATTAATACATACTTATATGAGAATATATCTGCACGTTTTAACTTCTAGGCAAGATGGAGTAACAGAAATCAGTTTGCAATGCCCTTCTTCCCAAAAGAAAACAACTCAAAAAGCAAACAAAACATATGAAACAATAGTTTTCAAGGAATTGAACATAAGGCAATGAAGGATCCCTGATGGACAGGCAACAAATCCTACGACCTGACTACAGAACACTTCCAGGCCATGGTACAGGGAGAATCAAGATGGAGCCTATTAGTTCCCCTGAGATAAGAACACAAATCTGGGAGCCTGGGAGGCCAAGCAATCTAGAGTCTGTAAGGTAGAGTACCATTAACCAGCAAGATGCACAGAAGGATGGCTCTGAAGATTGCAGAGTGTCCCCCACCCCCTGCCAAGTCTTCATCAATACCAACATGATTGTCTATGTAGAAAATCCAATGATTCCACAAAAAAGTTACTAAAACTAATAGATCAGTTTAAGATGATTACGGGATCAACATACAAGGTCAACATACAAGAATCAAATTTGTTTTTATATACCATCAATAAACAATTAGAAACTGAAATTTATAGTTGAAAAAAACAGTATCATGCTCTTTGAACAAATGAGATTTATGTCAGGCACACAAGGCTGGTTCAATATTCAAAAATCAATTAAAGTCAATAAAGAACATGCAGCCAAAGTAAAAATCAAAATGTGGGACTAAATCAAACTAAAGTACTTCTGCACAGCAAAAAAAATAATCAGCAAAATAAAAAAGCAACCTACATAATGAAAGAAAATATTTGCAAACCATGTATCATGTAAGGAGTTAATATCCAAAATATATAAAGAACTCATAAAACTCAATAGCAAAAATAAAACCTGATTTAAATATGTGAAAATGACATAAACAGATAATTTTCCAAAGAAGACATACAAAGACATACAAATAGGAATGGGCAGATGAAAGGGGAAATGCAAATCAAAACCACAATGAGATACCACCTCACACCTATTAGGATGGCTATAATGAAAAAGACAAGAGATAAAAAGTGTTGACAAGGATGTGGAGAAAAGAGAACCCTTGTCCACTGTCAGTGAGAATGTAAATTGGTGTAGTGTAGCCACTATGGAAAATAGTATGGAGGTTCCTCAAAAAATTAAAAATAGAACTACCCTATGATCCAGCAGTTCCACGTCTGGGTATACATCCAAAATAACTGAAATCAGGATCTCAAAGATTTATCTGCACTGCCATGTTCACTGCAACATTATCCACAATAGCCAAAATATGGAAACAACCCCAGAGCTCATTGACATGATGAATGAAGAAACACAGTATACACAAATAATGGTGTATTATTCAGCTTTAAAAATGAACAAAATCCTGCCATTTCTGACAATATTCATAAACCTGAAGGACACTATGCTAAGTGAAAAACGCAGGTCACAAAAGGACAAATACTGCATGATTCTATTTATATGAGGTATCTAATACTCAAACTCATAGAAGCATAGAATATAACAGGGGTTGCTCGAGGCTGGGAGGAGAGGAAAACAGAGATGAATACGTTGTAGAAACTACTCTACGACACATGCCTACACTGAACAGCACAGCGCTGTGCACTTTGAAATCTGTTGAAGGTCAATCTCATGTTAAGTGATCTTACCACATAAACAAGGGCGGAGTGGTGCAAGGAGGCACAGAGAAGCTCTGGGAGGCACTGGGTATGTCTGTTATTTTAATTGTGGTGATGTTTGCATGTGTCCAAACTCATCAAATTAAACATATTAAATATGTGTAACTCTTTGTATATCAATTATAACTTAATAAAGCTGCTTTAAAAAAACAAACTGATGAATTTAAGTGATCAGAATTACAAACATCAGCTCTTTGAAAGACACTGTTAAGACAATGAAGAGTCACAAACCAGAAAAAAATTATTTGTAAATCACCTGTCTGATAAAAGACTTATACCTAGAATATGTAAAGACCTCCTAAAACTCAATACTAACGAAGGACTTAATTTTTTTTAATGGGCAACAGATTTGAACGGACACATCAATAAAGAAAATATGTGAATGGCTATCAGCAAATGAAAAGATGTTCCACATCATTAGTCATTAAGAAAATTCAAGGTAGAACGACAATGAGTTACCAGTACACATCTATTATAATGGCTGAAATTGTTTAAAAGACGAACCACAATGAGTGTTGGCAAGGAGACAGAGAGAAGTGAAACTCTCATGCAATTCTAATAGGAATGGAAACTGGTACAACCACTTGGGAAAACAACTTGGCAGTTTCTTTAAAAACCGAGCTTATGCATACCATGTGATCTCGTCAGTCCACTTCTAGGTGTTCATCCAAGAGAAATGAAAGCCCTTGCAAAAGCTTGTACAAAATATTCACAACTTTAGGTTCAATAGCCAAAAACTAGAAACAACCCAAATGTCCATCAACAGGTAAATGGATAAACACTGTGTGCCATGTCTGTACAGTGGAACACTACTAAGGAAAGAAGGAAGGCAGGCAGGAAGGAAGGGAGGGAGAGACGGAGGCATAGAGGGAGGGGGAGGAAGGGAGAAAAGAAATGAAATGCTGATACACAGAATGACATGAATGAATATCAAAATAATTATGGCGAATGAAAAAGTCAAATGAAAAATTAGTATATACTGCATGATTCCCTTTATGTGAAATTCTAGAAAATACAAACTAATCTAAAGTGATAGAAAGCAGATCTGTGTTACTTTAGAAGGGGAAGAAAATGGACAAAGGGGAGGATTACAAAGACACATAAGGTGAATTTTTAGGTGGTGAGTAAGTTTATTACCCTGACTGTGGGGATGATTTGACATAAATATGTCAAAACAGATTTAGATATGTGCAGTTACTGTATGTTAATTTTACCCCAATCAAGCTGTATAAAAAATAATAAAGATTAAAGCCCAAAACCAAAAACACAGCAGACAAGAGGCAAGAGTAGTAGAGTCAAGATAGAGAAAAAAAATGTGTTCTTCATCCAGAAAGATTTGGGGTCAAATGGCTGGTAAGCAAGTAGACCAATGACAGATAAAGAAAAGTGAAGCTCCAGGACGTCAGAAATTTCCTAAAGTCAAACAACTAATAGAAAACACACCTAGGACCACAACCCAAATTTCCCAGCAGCCAGTCTATTAATGTAGTTTTTACTCTATCTAGTTTCCAAGATAATTTATTGGCCTAAAATTATAGTTCATTATGTTTCCTAGATTAAAAAAAAAAAAAAAGGACCTGAAAGAAAAACAACACAGAATATGCAAAAGTCCTCTTGTCTGATACTACTACATCCAATAATTAGTTATTTGGAAAAGATATCAATATTCAGTAAATACACGAATTTCAGTTTAGCATCTTCAAAGTGGAGAACGGATTTTTTAGTCAACAGTGTTTCCCTACCTGTCTGCACTGTTCTAAGTGCTTTTCACAAATTAACTCAATTAACCACTATATAATGAGGAATTCAGCTGGCTTTTGTCCCTGGTTTCTGGGAGGTAACTTCTAAACCCTCTCCATTTCTCAAGTAAGAGGAGTGTCTTTATTCTTTATGTGGGCTAATATGGTGACTCAACAATTTATGCTAATACGGTGACTCATGGTGGACCCCTCAATAGGTTAATGCTAAGGATATGACTCAGGATGGGTACTGTCCAGGTCACAAAGATCAACTTTGAAATTAGAGGGTTGGGCTTTGGGCCAGGTGACAGCCCAATGTCCAGGAAGCTGAAAGGCCTAGAGACTGAGTCTAACTGTGTGGCCAGTTAATCAGTGATGCCTGCACAACGAAACCCCAGTTTAAACCTGGGCATCAAAGCAGCTCGGGTGAACTGTACCTGGCAGAAGTAACAGTGCCCAGCACCCCACAGGGAAGGACGATTGAAGCCTTGAATTTGGGCTTCTCCCAGACCCCATCTCTATCTCTCTCTTCAGCTGGTTCTCATGTGTATCTTTTTTGCTCTAATAAAACTACAGTCATACGTATAGAACTTTCTGGAGTTCTGTGAGTCATTTTAGAGATCATGAAACTTGAGAGAATAATGGAAACACTCAATTTGTAGCCAGCTGCCCAGAGGTGAGGATGGCACGGACACCCCAAACGTGTGGCTGGTGTCTGAAGTGAGAGGAGCCTTCAGAAGGACTATGCCATTAACCCGTGAAGTTCAGCCTAACTCCAAATGGTGTCAAAAGTCACTGAAGCCACAGAACAACCTAAGGAGATTAGGGCTATTTATTATCCCTATTCTACAGATAAGGAAACAGGCACTGGGAGTCACGCAGCTCCTAGTGAGTAGAGCAGAATTCGGCTCAGGCAGGTCTGGCTTCAGAGTCCATAGTTTTATCCTCCCCATGACAGGGCACCATGAAAAAAAAAAAAAATACAAAATCTCTCAGCATTTTTTTTCAATTTTCTATTTTTCTCTTTCCCACGTCTACTTGCAGAGCAATCTACTCTTAGCAACTAAATTATATTGCATCTATACACATCATTCCACTTAAATTTTCACGGAAACAATTATTCTCATCTTTTTGCATCTTTATTTCATCCGTTTATGTAATATTTAAATAACTTACATCATTTCAGGTGCAACTGACATAAACGGATTTGGAAACACAATACTCTCTGTACGCAGACGGTTCAAATGGGTTAGGCGAGTGCGTCACAGCTTCCAGAGCACCGTCTTCTCACCGTGAGTGGGCACTGTGTCCAGGCAAGGGATTTATGCACAATGTGAATTATGGACAAAATGAAAAGCATTAGTGAAACAGGAGGCACTAGGTTAAGAGAAGCCCTAATGTGTATGGAGAAAAGTCTGAACAGACCACGACCTTCCACTGGTCCCTCCCACTGTCCTCACTCACGATGGTACTTGTGCCTCTGGTCCTTCTTATTCCCCTCTATCACCCGCTCCCAGATTCACATGCGCCAACATTGAGAGCCTTTTCTTTATTTATTTATGCACTATTCCATCATTAGGCACCACAGTTTGACCAACAGTATGCCAGATGCTTTCACATATATCGCCTTCATCAGACCCATCTGACAGGTAAGGCACTGCAGAGAGGTTAACTAGCTTGCTGAGTGTGCATCCTCTCATTTTCCATCTACCATTTACGTCCCTGAGATTGCTTACCTCTCTACCCACTGTGGACTGCAACCATTTCAGTGAGGTTGTCCCTAGCTCTCTGGACTCTGCAGCCTTCTAACCATTCACCAAACTGACCTTAGCCAACCCTAGGGAATATCTTGGGTTCAAAAGGGCAGGGATGCATCATCCCCCCTAGTCACCTCGAAAAGCCAACTGCCAGTTTTTAGCTACCGAGCATTTCTGGAGAAAGGTTCAATGTGCCCAAGTCATATGAATCATTTCCAGATGTCTCCAACGGAAAGAAATTATTTTTTTCTAGGAATTATCTTAAAGTTTTATAATTATCTTTTAACATAAGAATTTTTGCACATCTTATTTGCCTTTTTTTAGACAACAGTCCTCTTAAAGCTACTGTCTTATCCATTCAATCAGCAAATATTTAACTCATAAAGTTCTTGTCTATTAGTATATATGACCTTAATTAAATTACCTGTAGCTACGGATGAGAGAGCTCTTGCCAACCACTTTTTTACTTTATCAATATACTCAAAGGATCAGCAAGGTTATCTGGGAATTGTGCAAATATCCAACGCAGAAAACTGGGTAGTAAATTCTTTAAAGAGGGAGTCGGGTTCCCATTAGGATTTAAGAGGCATATTTGCATTATTTTATCAATAAACGGATAAAACCAGGTATGAATTTCTGTGTAATAACTTAAAGTCGAAATGAATTTAGTTGCACCTCTGCTTTCCAGAATCAATACAAGCAGAGTCGCTGGAGTGTTAGTGCTTTAGTTAAGCTTACTATTTCCCTGCCGATAGCCCATTTTTACATTTTCCATTCTTCTTAATTTATTCCTCAGGTGGTAAAATCAAACTGTTCTAAAACATAACCAGCCTTAAGTCCTCTGACAGAACAAAAAGCTACAATTAGACCATAACCAAGAAAACTTTCTAAATTTCAAGAGTGCTACTTAATCCCAGTAGCATAATGGCTAGTGACGACCTCAGAAAACACCTTGAGAGAATAATGGAAACCTTCTCTTCCTGTACACACTTGTGTTGATTAATTTATTTCTCTGAATCCAGAAGGATGGAATCAACCCTGTTTGAAAGCTCTCCATACATGCCCAGAGTTCCTGACAGTGACTCTCATGTTGACGAAATGGAGTAACTCTCTTTTACGTGATAAAACAGAGCTGCAGGAAGAGACTGTAGAATGAGGTCCAACCCTGACTTACATAACATTTATTTTAAGTTTCACTTATGAACTTCCCATCTTTATTAACCACGAAGGGGATATTTTAAAAGACATCTTGTTAAGTTCACAATCTACATTAATTCTAAGTTTATAATTTGGCACACGTGATCTTAGAATTCAATCATATTTGAATAAGGAATAACATTTTGGGCCAGAAAAGAAAGGAAGAGAAACAGGGAAGACTTTTTAAAGGGTTATGAAACTCCTTGGACAACACTGTTCACAGACTAACCTTTTATAGAATGTACAGATTAGGACGAAATGGAATAATTATTTTCCATGAAACAAAGTTTTAATCCTCATGGGGAGAAAATCTTGACTAAAAGCAACTGATACCTTGCCAAATTCAATCTACTGAAAATATATCCATTAACTATTCTGCCTACCCCAACTTTACCTGGTCCTACCATCCATTAAAGCTGACTCGTAATGAGACCTGAGGTTCCTGATATAGAGGTTATTGGCTGTGTTAAAAATAAAAGTTAAAAACTCATAGGTACTATTTCATTTCATGGCTAAAGTGATGTTATTGACAATATCGTTATTCCGACACTAACGGTATCTCAATTTAATTAGTGATTGTGCTGATCTTTGAGCGGTGTGTGTGTGTGTGCGTGTCTAAAGCAGCATGCTTACGTATGGATGTTAACTTAGTGAGGTAATCACTTTGCAATACATGCATATGTCAAATCATTATATTGTACACTTTACAATTATACAATGTTATATGTCAACTACATTTCAATAAAATCGGAAAAAATAAAGCAGCATGCTTGGTGGTGGTTTTATGATCTTAGTACTCCAGGAGAAAACTTAATTTAAAAAAAAAAAAACCAGTTTTCGTTACTGTAATAGCCACCCTCCCTAAGGGCCCCTAACGATCTCTGCCTCCTGGAATTCATGCCCTTGTATAGTCTCTCACATTGCATGGAGCAGACGTTTATAACCAACAGGATGTTGCAGAGATAACAGTGCATGACCTCCAAGGCTTCCATCTTGCTCTCCTGGATCACTTGATCTGGAGGAAGCTAGTTGTCGTCTCATGAGGACACTTGAGCAACCCTACAGAAAGGTTCACATGACGAGGAACTGAGGCTTCCTGACAATAGCCATGTGAGTGTGCCATCTCGGAAGTGGGTCTTCCAGCCCAGCCGAGCCTTCAGATGACATCTGAACATCCTGACCACAACCTCACAAGAGACTCCAAGCCAGAATCACCCCGTTAAACCACTCTCAAAATCCCGAACCACAGAAATGGTGAGATAACCACGTGTTTTAAAGCAATGGGTTTGGGGCTAATTTGCTTGGCAGCACAGTTACCGACAGACAGATGGCCAGCCAGTGTAGAAGCACAATATTCAGCCAATGAGTAAATACTCCAGTCAGAAAATTATTGATGGTAGAGAGCCCTATGCCTTCCTGATTACTAGTATCTTCTATGTTTTAGCACTCTGTAGCAAAGAAACAAGTTTCTTATTTGTGCCTTAAACCTATAAATGTAAGTAGTGAATTTAGTTGTGAGGAGAAAGTTAAAATGTTGCTAGTATTAAGTGTTTAAAAGGGAAAGGGGGGAAGACAGATACCGGATCAAACTTGAATTGTTCTTAGTCCAACTGTGGAGTGAAAACCTTCCAAAACATAATGCATTTGCAAAGAACATAAATCAAAAATAAATATTCTATTTGCACTTCAAAAGATATTTGATCTCTTATCTTAATTTTACCAGGTGAAGCCAATGATGAACTGTGCTTTCATCTTATTCCATGTAGCCTAATGAATAAAAAGCAATTACATGTTCCATAAACAAGAATTCTTCATACAAAAAGGATTATATTTATTAACTTTCTTTACTGAAGGTGTAATTGGAAAACTTCAAGTTTCAGAAAATTCTAAGAATAGTCTCTCCCCAAATCCCTAGGCCTGAAATTCAACTAAACACAAATTAGCCCTCACACTTCTAATTTGTTCTTTTTCCCCCCAAACGTCATCGTTTGTGGCCCAGTCTTCCAGACACCAGGCCTTTCTTATTCCAGAATCTACACCAGGAACAAGGTGGCAGAATAGGAGAGGCAGCTGAAGTTTCAGGGCCTGGTAACACCTACAAGGTGGCCACAGGCAGAGTCTGGGTCCCCTGCACAGAAACTCTGGAGTGAGTCTTCACGAGACAGTCAGTGAATTCTTGGCAGGAAGACATGGTGAGCATGGTCACTGTCCAAATGAGGAATGAGAAAGTTGTACATCTTGGAGACAGTATCCAAAGTGACCTTGGCAAGGCTGCCCAGGGTGGCTGCACAGCCCCTTGCCGAGGTGGAGTAATCATCAGTGTCACCATCAGCAGAAGCTTCTTGGGGACAGAGACCTAGAGGATGCCAGTGCCCCAGAGAGAGGGATGAGGCATGCCAGCAGAGAGTCACAGAGGCCAGTCACCTTGCAAGGGACAGTTATGGTTTGTGGACCTTGTTCCCCCAGTAGTCTCACCTCATGGGGATGATGGAGAGTTTGGCCAAGATGATGGCACTACAGATGGACACAGCTACCTCCTCGGAGCACTTACACCAAGGTAGGCATGTCCATTATAATCCCCAATGGTGACAAGTGTCTTGATACTGGTACCTGGGCCAGCCAAGGTCCATTTTGCATAGGCATAATCTTCAAAACCTTGTCCTTGAGGGACGCCTCCCAAGAAAAATTCAAAGGTCTCAGGTTCCTCGATGGGCAGAGAGAAGAGATAAGTCTCCTCTAGAGACCTGACCTTTCTGTCCTTGGCCAGGCGGTGATGGGGCCAATCCTTGTCCTCGGCCTTGCCTCTGTGAGCTCTGTGGCCTCAACCTCCAGGACCTGCTGTAGCACCAGTGTCATTTGGTGTCTCCTCCAAGGAGCAGGCCTCCCTCTACTTGATGCCCCTGTTGTCATCCCTTCCTACAGGATCCAAAGTCTTCAGCTGCCAGGGATAAGGCAATGTTGTCTTTTGCTCAGGTCTGTCATTCAGTACACTGGAGTCTAAAACAAAGCTAACAGAGGGAGTCTCTGTGCAAGGCTCTTCCTACCTGGTTTGCCCAACCTGAGCGCCTGCTTCTTATTTTTAAGAGACATGAAATCCACCCAATCCACTTGTCTTTCATTAAGTAAAGTACAAATTTGGAGGATTCAGTTGCTCTGTGTTTGTTCTCTCTCCCAGCTCCCTCTCCCTCTCTCCGCCCCGCATGGCTGCCCCCCACCCCATCTGCTTGCTCTACTGATCTTGAATTGGATTTAATTATGTGTTTATTTAATAATCTGCATATTTGTGCTTAAAAACTCGAAAGGAGAAGAAATGGTGATTATAAGCTTTGAGATTACAATATTTAAACAGAGGAAACCAAAATTTTGCCTCATGGTTATTAGTTGCTGCTCCTGAGGTATGTGAAATAAAAACGGGCTTGTTGGAGTTTCTTCCTGTTGCTGGAAATACACGGAGGCCCTTGGGGAAGAAGTACTTGAATGTGGTTCATCAAATGTTGTGTTCTCATTTTTTCTAATTCTTTCATTTATCTATTTTCAAGCTGAATCTAATAAACTATCAGTAGCGGAAATAAGAAGCAGTCCCCAATTCAATCCTAATTCTCCAGAGATTAAAAAATAATACTAATAAGTCAGGATCAGATAGAATTTAGTCCTTATTTTTTATAGTCACAAGAAACAAATTAGCCACTTCTAAGGTAGTTTTAGATCAAATTTAAGACATGAGAAACCTTTTATATTTCCAAGTATTTTATTCAGTTATTTTTCTGGGCAAAATTTCAAGACTTTGTAGCTTATATAAAACTTCCATGATGCCAATTTCATTTTCTTTTAGTTATTTAATTAACTTTTTAAAAAATTTGACACCAGTTCTTACTTGACAGATTCTATATATCATTCCCAGTCAATTCTTCATTTTCAAATATTCTTGGGATTACAGTAAGATTGCTTGATTTATAAAATAAAAATGCAGAATGCCCAGTTAGATTAGGATTTCAGATAAACAACCAATAATTTTTCAGTGTATGCTCCATGCAGTATTTGGGACATACTTCTAAAATGTTACTTAGGTGACTCGAAACAACAGAAATTCTCTCACAGTTGTGGAGGCTGGAAGTCTGAATCAAGGTGCCAGAAGCACCTGTGAATGCTCAAGGGGAGAGTCTTCGCTTGTCTCTTCTGGCTTCTGGTGACTCCAATCTCTACCTGTATTCACTCCTCTGTTGCTCAAATCTCCCTCTGCCATTCCAAGGACTTTAGTCAAGGGGTTCAGGGACCACCCAGTTAGCCCAACATGATCTCATCTCGAGATCCTTAACTTAATCATGTCTGCGAAAACCCTTTTTCAAATAAGGTGACACTTACAGGGTCCAGTACTAGAACATGACCATAACTTCTGGGGCCACCATACAACCTGCTACAGAGGAGAATGGCTGAAATGTCAAATACCAGCTCTGGTTGATAAATTCATGACTCAGGTGTAACATGCAATATAGCCAAGTCAGAAGTCAGATAAATGGAGGTTAAGTCTGTATAAGGTTCTTTTTACCTGTTTTTTCCACCATGGACACCAGATTCTTATTTGTTAGAAGCATATGAAATCCATCTAATTCATTCAGTCACTCATTCAATAGTGACTCCATTCTATACTTCTTATGTGCCTGAGTCTGAGAATCATGGGTAAGCCAGACTGCCCCTTTAAAGGATTACCTTCTAATGAGAAGAGACAATTGATCGATAAGTAAGCAAACACAATTGTCATATAATTTAATAAATGCTGTGAAAGAAATAGGGCCACATGATAACGAGTAACTGGGAACAAGACATGCTACTCAGAAAAGGTTCTCAAAATAGATGACATTTGTACTGAGTGCCAAGAGATGAGGGTGAACCAGCCAGGCAGAGACCCCAGCAAACACTTTCTAGGACAAATAAGAGTGGGCTCGAAGGCCTGAGGTTGGTAAGCAATCACTGCGCTGCAGAAAAAGGTAAAGGCCAGATTGACCACAACATAGAGGCCACACAAAGGCACACAAATGGACCCTTCAATATCTTTTGAAGTAGGATGTCCCTCTGAGGTACCACAGTGTCTAATTAGTCTTTGTAAAATATTACCTAATATGTAAATGTTACAGTTGAAAAGAGCTCTCATATATTTCATCGAAGCTTTACACCAACCCTAAAAATCTTATCAGCATTCATGTTTTGTAGATAAAAGTTTAATGAGGTTATATGAATTTCCAAGTTCACTCACCTCACAAACAGAAAAGTCTGGGCTTATACCAAGATCTTCTAATTCCAAGTTCGGCTCTCTTAAGACTCTCAACACCCTGCCTAGAGTCTAGATGCACCTGATGAGGCATCTTGCCACTCTACATTGTTTTTCGTAATTAAAGTAGGAAATGCTATGCAGTAATTAGCTATATTTTCTATTTGTTTACAATCTTCTTAAATTGTATACTAAAGCATTAAAATATATATAAATAGCAAAAATATAAGTATATTCTTCAATTATTTCTAATCTTTATCTCTCTCCTACTTTGGCCACTCACTGTCACTACAATGCTGAGAATATGAAACTCTTCGATTCTTTCTTCCCACCTCTCTACTTTACTCCTCCCTTTAACATCCCCTCTGTCTTCACCGAGTCATTTCATCTCCTGGCTCCTTCCAGCTCTCTCGGACCAATAATTCCCATCTGGCTCCTTTTACTTTTCTGCTGAGCCTGGGTTACTTTTCCGCTGAGTCTGGGTCTCCCAGTTGGTCATTTTCATCACACGAGGTTCATTCATTACCACACTAGTTGTTCTCACCTCTTGACCCTTCGCAGTTCTCATTATGTTGATTCCTATGGTTCACTTTTTCTGATCCAACATTCCAAAAAACCCGTGTTGTTGCAAAAAATCACAGAACTATGACAAATTTATTCACCGTGAGTTCACAGCACCTCAGCTGGACCCTTCGCAGTCCTTTGATTCAGCTTATTTGACAAACGCCACGCATTTGTTGAACACTTTCATAATGACAATGACTGTGCTGATTTTAGGATGAAAAACAAATAAATTCCTTGTTCTGGAAGAATTCATAGTCTCATGTATCCACCCAACAATCCTTTGGAAACTTTTCTACCTTCAAGTCTACTCCTCACTTCTATGACATATTTTAGTATTCCATTTTACAAAAAAAAAAAAAAAAATTGACATTGCTACCTGAGCATCTTCAAAACTCTTCCACTCCATAATGTGGTGATGGACAGAGGGGATGGGCGGTGTAGGGGCATAGGAGAATGGGGTGAAGGGTTAAAGAAGTACAAATTAGTAGTTGATAGTTGGTCACGGGGGTGGGGAGCACGGCAGAGGGAATGCAGTTAGCATTAATATGATGGCTAAGTGGAGGGCCAGGGGAGGGAGAGAGCTATTGGGGGGATTATTTTATGAACTATATAGATGTCTAACCAATGTACTGTATACTTGAAACGAATTTAAATAAATAAAAATTTAAAATAAACTCTTCCACTCCATATGAAATTTTTGTATTAGTCAGGGCTCTCCAGAGAAACAGAAGCAGTAAAATAAGTAGACAAAGAAAGAAAGAGATTTAGTTTAAGAAACAGGTTCACACAATTGTGGGCTGGAAAGTCCAAACTCTGCAGGGCAGGCCGGCAAGCTGGAGACCTAGAGAAGAGCAGAAGGCAGAATTCCTTCTTCCTCGGGGAACCTCAGTCTTCCCTTTCAAGGCCTGCAACTGACTGGATGAGGCCCGCCCACTTTATAGAGGATAATCTGTTTTACTCAGAGTCTGCTTGATGAAATGTTCAAAACATTCCAAAGAATACCTTCACAGCAAAACCTAGAATAGTGTTTGACCAAATAGTTGGGTACCATAGCCTAGCCAACTTGACTCATAAAATTAACCAACCCAATCTCTATCTTAATAATTCTTTCTGACCCCATTTTAGTCTCCCGACAGGTTTTCTGCTTTCTTGCCATTGCTAACCCCACCAAATAAGCTCTTGATCTGCTCCCCTCTCTCTCTTCCAAGAATTTTTAACAACTATTCCTTCTCTTTTGTATCATCAGTCTCTCCATTTTCACTGGCTTTTGCCTCTAGGTAATCATCTTCAAATCTGCACTAGCTTTATTTTTTTATTTTATTTATTTTTTTATTATGGTGACATTGGTTAACAAAATTCCAGGAAGTTTCGGGTATACAATTCAACAGTAAGACATATATATATGTTGCATTGTGTGTTCACTGCCCATAATTAGATTTCTTTCTGTCACCACATATTTGACCCCTTTGACTCCATCTACCTCCCGCACAAACCTACCCTCTGGTAACCACTAGTTTATTGTCCATGTCCATGAGTCTCTGTTTGCATGTCCTGTTTGTACTAGCTTTAAATAAATGTTCCTCAGTATAATCCGCTCTCTAGCAATGACTAGTTGGTCTCCTGAACTTCGTCATCAAAGTTTTTGCGAATTTAGTCAATCTGCATTTGTCATTTTTACTTACCACCCATTCACTCCTCACTTTGCTCTCCGGCTTCCCCTGACTTTCTGAACCTCTTCCTGCTGGGCTGCTCTCAAGCCATCCTTTTGGAAATGCTGTTCCGTGGTCTGATTCTATGTCCCCACAGGTCTCTGAGCCTCATTTACACAAGGTTAATCAAGGGCAGAACCTGCCATCTAGGGACTTTGCATGTGGAAGGGGAAGGATAGGAAAAGGATAAATTACTCAGAACTTGAAACCCAACAAAGTTTGATGATATTGCACAAAATATAGCACCATTGGTACTAAATAATACTTGTTTTCAGGAATAAAGGCAATCTTTCAGTCACTTATTTAATCTTTCAAAGAGATTACAGAATATAAATTTTTCAGTATTTACAAATTGTAGTTATGACTATGAATTGAGTGTCTTTGCATATGAGGTTTTTCCAAAGCATACTTATAGATGATTAATTACCAGCTGAGTATCTCTGTCTTATCATGAAGACTGGCTGGTTCAGAATAAGGAAAATCTACTCTGAAAATATCTTGCTTAAAAATATTTTTAATTAATGTAGTCACCCTAACTGTACAAAAATACACGAACGAACAAGAGTGTCTCAGTGGATAAGCCTATTACTACTGAAATCAATATAAGTAGAAAGAATAAGTATAAGTAGAAAGTATAAGTACAAAAAGAATACAGCCATTACCTCTCCTGAAAGACATAAGATCACAAACACTTAGAAAAGACTGGCTTACATAGGAAGATTCAAGAATTGCTGAAATTCCCAGAGATGCAGTTAATTTTTCTCTCAGTTTTGAAGTCAGTGGGATAATCAGAATGAGAAAAAGTTCATCCTCAAATCATCCCAAATTGTTCTATAAAGGGTAACTATGAGGTGAGACGACCCGATGGCGGGAAATAAGTATCCTGAGCTAACA
>NW_011888841.1:4096947-4104618 GCF_000151845.1 Pteropus vampyrus
GGCTTCCCCTGACTTTCTGAACCTCTTCCTGCTGGGCTGCTCTCAAGCCATCCTTTTGGAAATGCTGTTCCGTGGTCTGATTCTATGTCCCCACAGGTCTCCGAGCCTCATTTACACAAGGTTAATCAAGGGCAGAACCTGCCATCTAGGGACTTTGCATGTGGAAGGGGAAGGATAGGAAAAGGATAAATTACTCAGAACTTGAAACCCAACAAAGTTTGATGATATTGCACAAAATATAGCACCATTGGTACTAAATAATACTTGTTTTCAGGAATAAAGGCAATCTTTCAGTCACTTATTTAATCTTTCAAAGAGATTACAGAATATAAATTTTTCAGTATTTACAAATTGTAGTTATGACTATGAATTGAGTGTCTTTGCATATGAGGTTTTTCCAAAGCATACTTATAGATGATTAATTACCAGCTGAGTATCTCTGTCTTATCATGAAGACTGGCTGGTTCAGAATAAGGAAAATCTACTCTGAAAATATCTTGCTTAAAAATATTTTTAATTAATGTAGTCACCCTAACTGTACAAAAATACACGAATGAACAAGAGTGTCTCAGTGGATAAGCCTATTACTACTGAAATCAATATAAGTAGAAAGAATAAGTATAAGTAGAAAGTATAAGTACAAAAAGAATACAGCCATTACCTCTCCTGAAAGACATAAGATCACAAACACTTAGAAAAGACTGGCTTACATAGGAAGATTCAAGAATTGCTGAAATTCCCAGAGATGCAGTTAATTTTTCTCTCAGTTTTGAAGTCAGTGGGATAATCAGAATGAGAAAAAGTTCATCCTCAAATCATCCCAAATTGTTCTATAAAGGGTAACTATGAGGTGAGACGACCCGATGGCGGGAAATAAGTATCCTGAGCTAACAAACATCTAAATGAGCTGTGGACATAAGGCAAAGGGATATTTATGAATGCTTCAGCAAAAGGAAATCATTTTACGTAACCCCATTCTGTTTGGGGGATGTGGCCTGAAATAGCTAGACCTTTGAAAATGAATAATTTATGAAAGCGCCAGTAAACTTTGAATAACCTAATTTAAAATTGAAGTCATTACTGAATAAAAGTAAACAAAATTTCACTTCAAATTCTTCTAATTTCAACATAAATTATCACATAGTTTTGATTTAAGGTATTCTAAAATCCATTTTAGTTTATTGTACCAGTCTTGGATAAATCCCTGCTTATGCAGCCAAAGGACCTGATAGAAGTTATAGCTCAAAAAAGTTTAGTCTAAACAAACTAATCTAAACCAAGAGCTGGTATAAACCCATCTATAAAATGAGTTTTATCATATGTTGGTGCATTTTTTTCTAAGATGCATTCTGATTCTAGATTAAAAGAAAAGTTTCAAGTACAAACAAGAACAAAAGATGACAAATCACGAAAACAAACAATGGACTATTATTTCTATCTTTTGTGTCAAAAAGAACCTCCTTTATGTCATTGATGTTCTTACTTAAAAGCCTAATTAATATATTGGAATTCCATAAATAAAGCATTATTATCATTGATTTCAAATTTTCTCTAAATGGCCTATGTTGAACAAATGAATACGGCAGAGCTAGACTAACGCAGCCTTTTTATCTTTAGAAAATCATGCCAAAAACAACAATAATCAGTCAGCTTAGTGCTTTCGGTCCTTCTAAATGCATTTAAACATCGCATTTTAACATCTCACACTGGTTTAAGCATTTTTTGCATCAATGTTATCTCTACCCCTTGAACATTCTTACATTACACTTAAAATACTGTACAAAATTAAATTTGCTTACAGGTATAATTACTTACCTAGATTATTTAAATACCTTGAAGTACAAATTATTTTATTCTTCTCTTTATCCCCAGTATATAGCAAATTGTACACTCAAAATCATTTGTGATTGAGGAGCTATTCCTAGATTTTTAGGAGGGTGGGAAGGAGCGTGTCCCTGTGGGTGATTAAGTGGTTTCCAGACTACCTACTAGTTATTATGGGCTGGTGGCTTTGTGCTGTCTTTTTTAATTATGTGCACCTCCCATATTAAGATTGTTAGTGCTGGGTAGCTTTTTATTAATGGTTTTTTTTTTTCATCTTTAGGTATAAGTGACAAATAAAAATTGTATATATTTTTATATATATACAATTTGATATTTGGTATAAAACTTGATATTTTGATTTATGTAAATACTGTGAAATGATCACAATTAACTATAACAAAAGCTAATTAACGTATCCATCATCTCACTAAATTACCATTTTCGTGTGTCTGTGTGCGTGTGTGTTATGTTGTGAGAACACTTAAGATCTTCCCTTTTAGTAAATTTCAAGTGCATGATACAGTATCATTAACTACTGTCACCATGCAGTACATCAAGTCTCCAGAACTTACTCATCTTACTTAATAAAACTTTGTGCCCTTCGAGCTACACTTCCCTATTTCCCTCAACCCCCACCCCTGGTAACTACTCTTCTATTTTGTGTGTCTATGAGTTCTATTATTTTAGATTTCACATATAAATGAGATCATGCAGTATTTGTCTTTCTGCGTCTGGCTTATTTCACTTAACATAATGTCTTCCAGGTTCACCTACATTGTAATAAATGGCAGGATTACCTTCTTTTTTAAGGATAAATAATATGTACACACACATGCACACATGCACACACACATACATATGTGTAAATATATGTACACATACCACATTTTCTTTATCTATATATCCACTGACAGACACAGGTCGCTTGCATATCTCGGCTGCTGTGAACAGTGCTGCAGTGAACAAGAGGGGGTAGATAGATATCTCTTCAAGATCCTGACTTAATTTCTTTTAGATATATACTCACAAGTGGGATCAAAACAGTATGGATAAAAACAGACATACAGACCAATGGAACAGAAATAAATTCACCTATTTACAGTCAACTTAACTTGGATAAGGGTACCAAGAACAGACAATGGAAAAAGGGTAGTCTCTTCAATAAATGATGTTGAGAAAACTGAAACTGGACCCTTAGATCACACTCTATATAAAAACCAACTCAAAATGGGTTAAAGACTTAAAGATAAGACCGAAAACTATGAAACTACTAGAAGAAAACAGGAGAAAAGCTTGACATTGGTCCCGGCAATGATTTTTTGGAGGATATGATACCTTCAGCACAGGCAACAAAAGCAAAAATAGACAAGTGGGACTGCATCAAAATAAAACACTTCTGCTCGACATTTAAAAAAAAAAAAAGGAACAAAGCGAAAAGGCAATCTATGGAACGGGAGAAAATATTTACCAACCATATATCTGATAAGGTGTTAACATTCAAAATATATATGGAACTCAAACTTAACAGCAAATTAAAAAATAATAATAATCTGATTTAAAAATGGGCAAAGGGCCTGAACAGACATTTCTCAAAAGAAGATATAAATGACCAACAGGCATATGAAAAAGGGTTCGAATAACCAGGGAAATGCAAATCAAAACCACAATGAGACACTGCCTCACTCCTGTTAGAGAAGCTTTTATCAAAAAGACATAAAGAGCTGGGGAGGATGTGGAGAAAAGGGAACCCTTGCGCACTGCTGGTAAGAATGTCAACTGGTACAGCTATTATAGAAACTGTTTCCTCAACAAACTAAAAACAGGGGTGGCTCCATAGTGTAGTAGTTATTAGCACGTCTGCTTTACACACAGAAGTTCCTGGGTCCGTGCCCCAGGTGGAGCCACAGACCATACACTGGGTGCACCTGGCCTCGGGTGCGCCTGGCCCCAGGTGCACACTGCGAGTGTGTGGGAGGAGACACCCTGCCTTCCAGAGACCCAATTCTTAAGGGGAAACAGCAACATCCATAGGTCAGGGGTGGAAGTGGTGGGGGTGATGGTGGGGGAAATAAAGAAGGGGGGAAAAAATTAAAAACAGATCTACCATATATTGTTGTTGAGTTGCTTCAGACTAAAGACTCATTTTCCTCAGAACTTCTGAGCTCAGTTCAAATCTCCCATTACCACTGGGAACGCAGCCAGGCTCTGCCTAGCACCACCCCACCTATGTACAGCTATGTGGCAATGTTCATTAACGATGAACAATTCATAACGTGTAACCAAGTCATTTCAGCAGTGGTCCTCACCAATGGTCACCTATAACTACAAACGGTGGCTCCTCTGACCCTCCATGAGGCTTTCTGCTCATTATTCTGATGTCTCAGTAACAAGTCAACCCGACAGAATAGGGAGTAAATACTGAAAAAGGAGGAGATCGAAGCCTATTTTAAAGCTAGACTTCCCATCCAGGCCTTTGCTAAACCTGTGTTCAGACCTCTTCCCAACTTAGGACTATCCCCTTTTCTCAGGTATAGGTGAGAACTACAAAGGCGAGGCCCTTATAACAGAGGGAAGAAAGGCCTGAGATGGGCCTCCTTACCACTGGAATTCAGACATAGAAGCTCTTGAGTGAAAGAATCTGGAAAAGAAAACCTTGGCCCATTGTAAACCCCAAGAATGCACTCTCACCAATGCACACTGCCTCTCCAACGGCTTGAATGAGTCAGCTTTCCACTTCCACATCTTCTACCTGTGGAATTTCTTTTCACTTGAATTCTCCTCGGGGCCAAAATCTGATTAAATGAACACATAAGGTTTCTAGGAATTTGAAACTGAGTTCCCTCATCAAGAAGCTACTTACAGAGCAAACCAGTCAGCCCTCTCCAGTTTTCCCTGCCTGAAATAGATAGGGCAGTACCCTGGCAGGCAATTAATTGACCCAGACTCCCTTGCATTTTCTCTTCTGTGCAAAGACAAGACAAAAGTCCTCCTCCGGCAACGGGAGGCTGCATATCCATTTACCGCTCGCACAGCACATTCCACGTTAATGTACTCAGCTTTTTACACTTGACTACAGCTTAACATATTATTTACATCTCAAAGATCACCTTACTTTTTAAAACTTAATTGAAACTTTCACTTTTTTAAAGTAAAAGCAATGACTGCTGCTTAAGACTGACGGGAAAGTAGCCTTTTCAAGTTGACGCCTTAATGTCCCAGCGAAATGGCAGCTGGCAGGAAGGCACAGTAACACAGAGCCTCGCACGCTCATCCTAATAACAAAACCACTCACACTGGCACTTGACTTCTTTTCCAGTCACTTGAACACACAGACTTTTCCCTACCTTGGCCTTTTTTTTCCCGTGAGCTTAGAACTCAAAAAACTATTTGTCTTTTGCTTCCTTCCTTATCTGTGTCAGTTGGTAGTCTTAGCAAGTCCGAAGCTTTTCCATACCCAAGAAAAGCTATTTTTAAACCTCCAAATAGAGTGTTTTTTCCAGTTTTACTGAGATATAATTGACATAACATTGTACTGGTTTAAGGTATACGACATAATGACTTGATGTATATGTATATATTGCAAAATGATTACCCGAATGAGTTAACACCCATCATCTCAGATAGTTAATAAATTTTTTTCTTGTGATGACAATTTTTAAGATCTGCTATCTTAGCAACTTTCAATCAAATAAATGATACAGCATCATTAATTATAGTCAGTAGCTATCTTTTTAATATTTGTGAATATATCTCTACATGTTCATTTACATATCCACTTATTGTATTTTATTGAGTACATGCTACTATATGCCAGGCACTGTTCTAGGCCCTGGGGCTATAATAAGGAATAAAAATGGCAAAGTCCTCGTTCTCAGCTTTCGTGGAGTTTCTAGTCCAGAAGAAAAGTTTGTACAATCATTTCATGTAGTTTAAGTTCTATAAAGAAAATAAGTTAGAGAATGTGATGGAACATGATTGGGGACCACTTGTGTAGACTGAAGCTGATATCTGAATGACAAAATGAGCTAGTAGTGATAAGACTGGGAGCAGAACATTCCACATGGAAGATATGGGAAGTTCAAAGGGGCCCCAGTTCAGGAAGTAACCATGGCCTGACCGACGAACAGAAGGAAGGTCGCTGTAGGTAGAGAGGTTGGTGAGGAAGGTGGAACGGGATCAGCTGGAAGAAGAGAGAGAAATCAGAATGTGGAAATTCTTAAAGCCGAAACGAAGAGCTTGGATTTTATTCCACTGGAAATTGGGAACACATTATTGAAGAGGTCCACGTGAGACATGGAGGGGACTTGTCCAAGTGGAAAATGGAAAGGTGAAAAAAGTAGGGGAGATTTAAGATGTTTTTTAGACATAGAGCTGTCTAAACTTATGATGGATTGCATACAAAGAGTGAAGGTGGGGAAGAAATCAAGTGACCACTTACTTGAGATGACTAAGATATGGATTTAACTAAGAATGGATTTAGTTTGAGAAACTGGAGGTATGCTATACACTTGCTAAATGTGCGATTCCTGTTAGACATTTGTTGGGGAGGAAGAAATTTTCCTCTACCATTCTAGATTTGTTTGGCTAGTCTAATAATTAAATCTACGTGAGACAAATGAACAAGAGAAAATAATCAAATTTGATTATATATGTACATGTGGGAGTCATGCATACATGAAAGTCAGAGACCCCACATACATGAGAGGTTTAGAGACAGAAGGGTAACATGAGGGACATCTGACATCCTGAGCCAGGGAAGGAGGTCAGGTGCCCTGGAATTTCTGAGGACTAATGTTTTGGCAATAAAAGAATCAGCAAATCATTCAGGTATTTGGTGTGGGCTTTCAGGTGAAAAACAGATGCTCAAATTCAGAAAGTACTTAGAAATATATTTACAAGTAGAAGAGGTAAAAAGAGAAGGCATTCTGCAAACGATCTAAATTTTGCCTAACAAGATTATCAAAGTTCTTTCTCAAGTAAGACTTTAGGGTCCTTCATTTCTTTGGCTCTCTCTATGCTTCCAGACAAAGAAACTAAAATAATAAAACATTTTTATCTGCTTTTATAATCTGAGTCTGTGTGACAATACCCAGAGGGAATTTCCATTCTTTCTGCCTTAAAAGTCATGATACTGCTTCTCTCTAGTTTACTTCTCTTGCTCCTTCACATTCAATTTCCTTCTCTGTGATGAGTTGTATCAAGTTATCTCTATCCCTGAGAGAAGGACAAAGGTTAATGCTAAAATAGTTGAATCTGTGAGTGAGAGAAGTCATCAAAGGTCTCGAACCAACCTTGGTAACTGTTTTTCCAAAATCAAAGAAGAAAGAGGAGGAAAGGCAATAATATGGAAGCTGACACACATCTGATCCTACCACTCCATCTACCTCAGGAGGAATGATACAGTCAGGTATTAGAACACTGGAACTCTAAAGTCACACTTATACTATAAGCTTAAAATAGAAGAGTGATATTCTGAATCATGCAACAAAGAAAGTTTGACTGTGAAACTCCTGTTGGATTTGTGACAATAATGTTGTAATAACAAATTTTAAAAATTTATATAAAAACGACCATCCTCCAAAGTTCAGTTGCAAGCTACTTTTTACCTCAGTGCTCTATGTACTCTATGTGATGAATTCAAAACTAAAACTCCTCCGACCTTATTAATCCTCTCCAAATCTCCCTCCTGGTGAAACAGCGGCAGCAAATCACTGGTCTACCTAAAATACAAAGTACAGTTTAACTCTCATATCAAAGTCACTGAAAATGATTTTTCTGCTCAAAAATTAAATGAAAGTATATTGAAACAGCCCCTATTCCAGATCCCAGCACTAAATCTTCCCTTAT
>NW_011888841.1:4105428-4140354 GCF_000151845.1 Pteropus vampyrus
AGTAGTGATAAGACTGGGAGCAGAACATTCCACATGGAAGATATGGGAAGTTCAAAGGGGCCCCAGTTCAGGAAGTAACCATGGCCTGACCGACGAACAGAAGGAAGGTCGCTGTAGGTAGAGAGGTTGGTGAGGAAGGTGGAACGGGATCAGCTGGAAGAAGAGAGAGAAATCAGAATGTGGAAATTCTTAAAGCCGAAACGAAGAGCTTGGATTTTATTCCACTGGAAATTGGGAACACATTATTGAAGAGGTCCACGTGAGACATGGAGGGGACTTGTCCAAGTGGAAAATGGAAAGGTGAAAAAAGTAGGGGAGATGTAAGATGTTTTTTAGACATAGAGCTGTCTAAACTTATGATGGATTGCATACAAAGAGTGAAGGTGGGGAAGAAATCAAGTAACCACTTACTTGAGATGACTAAGATATGGATTTAACTAAGAATGGATTTAGTTTGAGAAACTGGAGGTATGCTATACACTTGCTAAATGTGCGATTCCTGTTAGACATTTGTTGGGGAGGAAGAAATTTTCCTCTACCATTCTAGATTTGTTTGGCTAGTCTAATAATTAAATCTACGTGAGACAAATGAACAAGAGAAAATAATCAAATTTGATTATATATGTACATGTGGGAGTCATGCATACATGAAAGTCAGAGACCCCACATACATGAGAGGTTTAGAGACAGAAGGGTAACATGAGGGACATCTGACATCCTGAGCCAGGGAAGGAGGTCAGGTGCCCTGGAATTTCTGAGGACTAATGTTTTGGCAATAAAAGAATCAGCAAATCATTCAGGTATTTGGTGTGGGCTTTCAGGTGAAAAACAGATGCTCAAATTCAGAAAGTACTTAGAAATATATTTACAAGTAGAAGAGGTAAAAAGAGAAGGCATTCTGCAAACGATCTAAATTTTGCCTAACAAGATTATCAAAGTTCTTTCTCAAGTAAGACTTTAGGGTCCTTCATTTCTTTGGCTCTCTCTATGCTTCCAGACAAAGAAACTAAAATAATAAAACATTTTTATCTGCTTTTATAATCTGAGTCTGTGTGACAATACCCAGAGGGAATTTCCATTCTTTCTGCCTTAAAAGTCATGATACTGCTTCTCTCTAGTTTACTTCTCTTGCTCCTTCACATTCAATTTCCTTCTCTGTGATGAGTTGTATCAAGTTATCTCTATCCCTGAGAGAAGGACAAAGGTTAATGCTAAAATAGTTGAATCTGTGAGTGAGAGAAGTCATCAAAGGTCTCGAACCAACCTTGGTAACTGTTTTTCCAAAATCAAAGAAGAAAGAGGAGGAAAGGCAATAATATGGAAGCTGACACACATCTGATCCTACCACTCCATCTACCTCAGGAGGAATGATACAGTCAGGTATTAGAACACTGGAACTCTAAAGTCACACTTATACTATAAGCTTAAAATAGAAGAGTGATATTCTGAATCATGCAACAAAGAAAGTTTGACTGTGAAACTCCTGTTGGATTTGTGACAATAATGTTGTAATAACAAATTTTAAAAATTTATATAAAAACGACCATCCTCCAAAGTTCAGTTGCAAGCTACTTTTTACCTCAGTGCTCTATGTACTCTATGTGATGAATTCAAAACTAAAACTCCTCCGACCTTATTAATCCTCTGCAAATCTCCCTCCTGGTGAAACAGCGGCAGCAAATCACTGGTCTACCTAAAATACAAAGTACAGTTTAACTCTCATATCAAAGTCACTGAAAATGATTTTTCTGCTCAAAAATTAAATGAAAGTATATTGAAACAGCCCCTATTCCAGATCCCAGCACTAAATCTTCCCTTATAAAACATTAATGAGACATGTCCTCTCTTGGGAACAGGCTTCCCATAGGTAATCCAAGTTAGTTTTATGGATTTAGAAAATCAGAATCAGATTTTGATCATTATAATAGAAACAACTTGATTAAAAATGGAGTGAGAAAAAAGGAGTATATAGAGGAACAAAGCTAATGTCCCACTTAACTAAGATCATATATTTTTATAGAGTAAAATTTACACTTAAGGATGTATATTAGTGTCTTCATTTTAAAGTTTATGTTTACATAAAAGTCAAGACATATTTTCTATAAGATATTTTGCAAAGCCCCCCATTTTCCTAATATTCCCAGTTATAACCAGAAATAAGAAATTTTCTTTCTACTAAATACCTGTCCTTTGGCAAACATCTCTGTATTTTCTCATTTTTCAGTTTCTATAATGAAATTCTTGTATTTACTTTTGGGCTAAGTATACCAGCCTTAAAATAATATTCAAGCATCTCAGAAGATACCTTATTAGTCAAATGTGGCTGTAGGAATATGAAACAGAATACATACTCATTGATAACAAAGTAAAGTGACAATAATTTTGAAAGACCATTAATCTGCTGCTTCTTAATATTAACATATTAAAAACCAAGATGTTCAATAATCCACTGACACTAAGTAGATTATAAAATCACATATCTACATCCGTATTACTTTCATTAAAAAGGCGTGAAATCCTGCAAGGTGAAGACAGTCTTTAAAATTCACCTGTGATGACTTCAAACAGAATCATCTACCTATTAATTAATCATTTCTGAGTTGTGTTTTTTTTTTATCTCAGTTAATTTTATTTCAAAATGTTACCTCAAAATTGAACCTAATTTTTCCTAAAAACTCATAAGAAAAATGAGAGAATTAAAATATATATATATCTATATATCTTCTAGAATTCTATTTTAATATATATCAAAATATACATATATTAAAATATATATACATATCTTCTAGAATCTGATTTGGCCATGAAAATATTTACGGAAAAAAGACCTGAGAACATGGGAAGAGCCAGTCCAAGGTCTCAAGGAGGCAGAGCATCTTATACATGAGGAGCCAGTAGAAACTTTGGGACACAGAGGGACCAGTTCTGACCAACTTTTAGCGGAAACACTCTGCTAGCTGAGTATAGAAGCAGAAATACTCTAGGAAACCGTCATAATTTCTATGAATACTTGCCCTATATTGTTGTCTCCTGAGACCATAACAAACTCTAAATAATCCCTGTGTCTGTGAGTTTGTTTGTTTTGTTTGTTCTTTTATTTTGTTCTTTATATTCCACATATGAGATCGGATGGTATTCCCACTACCTGATGTTTAAAAAAAAATCTTCCCCGTTATTTTTAAGTTCTAATTCATTAGTCATTTCCTCCCAGGTATACTGCTACCTCTTTTCAAGCAAACTTAAATATTCTTTCCTTGGATTCCTATAGTACTTTGTTTATATGTCAATATTTACATATTTCAACGTATAGTATAGTTTTCCGAGGCCTCTGTTGGGAGGAACTATGTGTGACTCATTTACATGTATCCAGGACCTAGCACCACGCTTAGTATGTAGTATGTGTATAAAAAAATAACTGTACATAAAGAAATAAATGAAGGAAGGAATAAGCAGATTTCTCAGTTAATGACACAGCAAAAATTAAGAATGTAAAATAATTAAATTTAATCCCCTTCAGTTTATGCATGAGCAGATAGGTCCAGAGATTGTCCTAAGATTTCTTTTTCCTATGTCAGTCATCTTGATTTCAAAAAGAAAAAGCAGACCATTTATTAACATTAGGCTTTTATGTCCTCTTACTGGAATTTTCACTATAAACTAGTTTGAGTTATCTTACATGGAGCTTTCATTGTAGGTTAAAATGTAACCTATGTGATACAAACAAAGTGGCATAAAACCACTGTCACCCTCTCTTCTGGCATGCATTAGTGCTTTAATATTTTTTCCAGAGTCCTGTCCTGAGTTACAGTCTAGGAGAAAAAAGAGAAGATGAGTCCAGGATTTAATGGCTCCCTCCCCTACTGGCTTGCCTCTGAACTTCCAGCTGCTTGAAGCAGTGAACAAGGGCCTTCCCCTGCTTTTCCAACTGTATAAATTTATATACTTATACTGATAACTTACAACAAAATTCGATATAGGAAAATCACCATTTAAAGTCCTCCCTAAAAATGGAATTTTCACAAAAATCTAGGTTTCAAATTTCCATTTCAAATATTTCCCTTTTGTTTAATTTTCCCATTCACTTATTCATTTATTAATACACTTAGGTGTTAGGTGCCTACTATGTGCCAAATAATGAACTGGATATTATTTACGAGGTAAAGCCTTCATGCTCCCATGTAGCCCAAAGGGGTGTACAACAAGGAGATTGATTATCACAGCTTAGTGTGAAGAGCGCTGCAATCAGGAACAGTGCCAAGCGAAGTCAGGAATGCAGGACGGAAAAATGCAGCACAGAAGGCTGAGACACGCAGAAAAACAAGTATTAAACATAAATCTCCTGGGCAAGGAGAACTAAGATGAGGCCAGAGAGGAAGGAAAATGTATTTGTAAATATTTATCTGATCATCCCCCAAATTTCATACTTCATTATGTGTACGATACAAAATATTGATTTTAAAACTCATTTGGAAGTCAATTTTTAGGAATGGTGAAGTAGTTTATTCTGACTAAGCTGCTACTGGCTCCTCATGTGTTATCTGAAAGATAACAACTGTATCTCTTGACAAAACAAATTTTTTAAAAAAATCTGTTGAAGGTACCAGAGAACCACCATAATAGGCAGAAACTGTAGATTAGATAGATACCTGAAAACAACAAAACTACCTTCATTGAGTGAGGTCCACATTGCTTGGCTTTCCCCCTGGGGGCACCTCCTAGTCCACTTCTGATGCAGGGCAGAGAGGACTTGAGCAGAAATGCACAGTACTGGGCTGAGAAGTCAGTGAGTTGAGTTCAGCACTCTCAGAGTAGCTGAAATTTGAGGGAGAACATCCACAAAAGAAGGGAGAAGTCCCCTGAACCTGCATGTAAAGTCCCTAAAATTCTTAGCTAATCTCTGTAGCTGTGCTCATCAAGAAAAGCTCCAAGGAGCTCAGAAGAAAGAAACCGCTGGCAGTCTGAACGAGCTAAGCAAATTTGCTGCACATCACTGGGGAGTTGAAGTTTGGAGTCTGAGTCCTACTCTACAGGGTTGAGGGGACATTAAGGGCTTTCCAGGGATGTGTCTTAAGAAAGCATAAGACCAAGCATACCTCAGATCAAGGTGACAAGCCACTAACTAAACTGTTTTCTAGACCAAACACACAACACTCACGAGAGGAAAATAAGAGTCCAGTCTCTATAATGCATTATACAGAGCAATGTGTATATAATCAAAAATTACTTCCCATTAAAAAATGGGTAAAGGTGACCCATAATCAAGGGCAAAAAAAGCAATCAATAGAAACAGTCCCCGATGTGTTGTAATTAGCCAACTAAGACTTTAAAGAAGCTATGATAAATATGCTTAAGAACTTAAAGTAAAAAATAAGTCATAATAATCTCAACAGAGAAACTATGGGGAAAAAAGCCAAATGAAAACTCCAGAAATAAAAATTATAATATCAGAAATAAAAATTTCAATAGATGAATGTGAAAGCAGAGTGGAGAATTAAAAGTGAAGTAGGAGACATATCAATAGAAATCCATGCTAAGGAAAACAGAAAAAAAAAAAAAGAATTGGAAAAGGGAGCAGAGTTTCAGTGACATAGAGGAAGATATCAAGAGTGTAACCCGATGCAACTGAACCCCCAAAAGAAGAGAGAGTGGGATAAAAACATATATTTTAAGAAATAATGGCTGAAATTTCCCACATTTGGAGAAAAAATTAACTTACAGATCCACAAGCTCAGAAAACTCCTGATACATGCAACTATAAGGATCAACCCCCCAAACAGATTAGATGAAAACACCAGATAGAAGGGTACACTCGAAATGAGTCTATTTTTATGAACTTCTAAAACAGGCAAAACTCACCGATGGTGACAAAAAGAACCATGTTTGCCTGTAGGAAGTGGGGAGAATAAAAGAAGAATAAAGGAACTTTCTGGGGTGATGGAAATGTTCTATATCTTGATTGTAATGATAGTTACACAAGAATATTCATTTATTGGGACTCATAAAATGTAGTCTAAAAAAACTCGTTTTTATCAAATTTCGTTCTGTTCTAAATGTGTGAATATAGACCATTCTGAGTGTCAAAACTGGCACCCTGAGATAACAGGGAAATTTTGCTTTTGCTGTAAGTTACTCCTGGAGGAAGCGTCTAACCACCCAGTTTGGAGCTAGCATCTTTCATCAGACTACACAATGGTTTCTACCAAACAACTTCCTATAGTAATGAAAAGTATCATTCACGAATCTCTAAAATAACTCAGAATACTTTGAGAATTCCTTACTTTGGCTCTCAGTAATATATTTAAAAAATCTGAATGATGGGTGGCAGCTGCTGTCTAGCAGAACATTCTGGCATCTCAAGTTGAAACTCAACTGTGTCCCTTTGAAAGGACTGCTTTCCTAATGCTTCCGCCATCACTGCATCTCCCTCTCAAACGAGCTTGCCCCATAACCTCTGATGAATAGAGTCTCTCTCAGTAATGCTGACCAACTGGCAACTGAATAAAGTGCATTCTCAAAATAGAGAACTAAAACCATATTCTAAAAATGACATACAGCTGGCCTAGCACATGCTGGCTTCACAGTAACTGCTTTTTCCAAATGGCCCAACTCGAGTCATGCTGGTACTGCAGCAGAACGAGGCGCAGGGAACTTCACGAAGTTCATGGGCGCCTCATCACGACCTGTGGAGTTCTTCCAGTCCACAGCTCACGTTCTCACCTTCCACAGTCCAGAACACCCCTAATCTGCAGTTCTGAAAGAGAATTCTAAGACCCAGATGAGACCCTGGCCACCTCCCCACTCTGACTGATTAAAGAGTGAGCTGAACACCCATGAACACCTGAGTTAGGTATCCTAGGAACTTAGCTGCTGCATCCGATTACTACAGAGTTACCTCAATTCCAGTCTAAGCTGTCTCCCTTGGAATCCTACACAGCTGACTCTTGAACAGCATGGGTTTGAACTGTGCCAGTCCACTTATATGTGGATTTTTTTCAATAAATACTGTAAATTTGTTTTCTCTTCCTTATTGTAAGAATACACTATATAACACACAGAACATGCAAAATATGTGTTAATCAACCATTTATGTTACCGTAAGGCTCCAGTCAATAGTAAGCTGTTAGAAGTTAAGTTCTGGGGAAATCAAAAGTTATATGCAAATTTTTGACCGTGCAGGAGGTCGGTGCCCCTAACCCTGCATTGTTTGAGGGTCAACTGTATTTGTGTATTTGTAGGCGCAACGGCACGAAGGCACAAGGGAAGAGGGGGACATCCAGGAAATAGTCATAACAGTAACCCCCACCCCATTTTCAACATCTGACAGCTTCCTAACTGGAATCAGATCCATATTCTGCCTCTGAATTTCAGCCTGGGATCTTAAACCAATCATATATCAAATTCAGACCAATATGGAAAAAAAAAAAAAAGAAAGAAACATACAAATTAGAATCACAAAAGTGCATTTCTGGGCAGGGGAGACCTTCCTTATTCTTGTCATTTCTAAATGAAGATATGGAACAGTTATTGAAAGGGACAAGGCAACAGGAGAACTTCGGTTTCTGCATATCTCCATTCCTCTATTACAGCATTCCCCATTTTATACTTTTTTATACCCACACAAACTCATGGAAGAGAATGTCAAGTGAGATTATCTTATTCTGGAACTGAGGCTAATCCCCAGAGCAGAGATGAAAAAATGACAAATACCTCGCATTCTAAACAGCCCCCGGTCAAGTAGATGGACGACTCTCATTCTCACCACCATTACTGAGAAGGGTCAGGTCAGAATAACCCCAACCAAGAAACAAACAAGAAACTGTCACTCCCAGGGAAAAGAAAGCCTGGGGAGAAAAGTCACCAGCCTCGTGGGGCCTCAGTGCTGGCAAAGAGGGAACAGCTGGATGGCTTCTCCCATCCCAGAACCCAGTGGGAACAGGTAAGAAGGGAACACTGGCGTCTCCACTGGCGTCTCCTTCCGCAGCTCAAACCTGCTCAACTGCAGGATGCCTCCCCGATCGCTCTGGTGTTTCCTATTTGAATGTTTTGTTTCTTCTATGTGGTAAAACATACATGATGGAGAATGCACAGCCCTAACCGTTTCCAAGCACCTTTCTGCTGCGCTGAGTACATACATCTACACTGTTCTGTGACCATCCCCACCCGTGATCTCCAGGCAACATCGCTCACATTTTCAGACACATCTTGGGAGAGGGGGCTGTGAGTCTGTACAGTCCCTGTACCCCAGTAAAAGAAAGGAAGTGGTGCTTGCCATGAGTACCCTCACATTTAGCAGAGTATTTGAACAAAGGGATGAATGCCGAATTCTGGTCTAGAGTTTTCTGGAGGCGGCAGGCCTGTTGGAGTAGTGTTGACAGTGTATGCCTGGAAGGGTATGAGAACTGGAAGGGTCTGAGAGATGACCTTGGTGTTTGGTAGCTCTACATGAAGGAACGTGGGGACCAGTGCAAAGACAGGACTCATAAAAACAAGCAATGGTATTCACAACCAGAGAAAGTTTTTGAGAGAATAATGTTGGGGGTATCAGGATAGGACTGGCTACTCTTGTAGGGGTGTTCCTCGGAGACGGGAGGGCCAGGAGAAATCTACATGGAAGCCACATCCGCAAAGGCCACCAGCCTCACACTAAGTCTGAGTGACTCTGCTTCTCCAATGCCTCTTCATACTCCAAGCAGTAAAACAGCTAGAGCTCAGAAGACATATGGAGAAGCGATGTCCCTCACACTGCCTTGAAGTGAGTTTAAGCAAACTTTAAACTGATTTTGAGGGGAAAAAAAAAATTAATAGATCAAACTGATTCTTAAGTACTGAATTTGAGCTGTTCTAATAAAGATGACCAGAAAGTGGTGGAATCTTGATAAAAATTTCTAAAGAATGATTATCCAATTGAGAAAGGGGGTTTGACAGAGTGTGTTACAAGGAAAAATGCAAGACTTTATATTGATGCTCCAATAAACTGTGATTCCTCAATAAACAAGGGGGAATGTGCTGGATGAATGAGATAAGACTGGACAAGACAGCAGCGCCCAAGAAACAAATGAAAATTACGCACCAAGGCCAGGCAACAGGAAGCCTCTGGGTGGTCTGAAATAGGTCACAGTGCTAGACTGACCATCATGCACAGCATTGCTGAGGAGGGGTGAGAGAAATGGAGAACCAGTCAGGAGGTGCGACTGCCATCCCAGTTAGAAATGATCAGAACCTGAGCCACAGCGATGGCCTAGCCAGCAGGAGGAAATAAATCAAGAGGCAGAAATGACAGGACGTGAGAACAAATCAAAAGTGGAAGCATAGAGAGACTATATGGTCTACAGAAAAGTCTAGGCTTTTGATTGGGTTGAGTGGATGGGTAATAGTGATCCATTTCTCTGACATTAAGAAATACAGAACAAAGAGAAAGTTTGTGTTGGTGATCAGATGTTGCTCCGTGAGTATAGGGATATGCACACAGTGGGCAAATGGTAGATATTCACTATTCATTAAACAAATACATTTAGTTGGGGCCAGTTTGGAATGAGATGCTTATGGGACAGCCAAGCGGGTATGGCTGGCAGAGAGCTGGACATGCCAGTCTTAGAGTTCAGGAAAAAAAAGATGATGTGGAAAAATAGATTTAAGATCATCAGCAAGTGGACATCTGCGGATGAAAAGCACCCAGATTAGAAAACTGGAGAACAACAGTGTTTCCAGAGATAGGCTGAAGAGAAGCTAGTAAACTGAAGAAGTCAGAGAGAGTCCAGGAAAACCAGTGGACAGCAAGATCTCAGAACCTAAGGGACGATCAGGCTTCCAGGGAGGAGTGGTCAGTAGTGGTAAACACTACAGAAAGTCAAGTGAGATAAGAAGCAGAAATTTCTGATTGATGTAGTAACTGGACAGCCCTTGGCGATGTCCGCGAAGGTAGCTTCAGTGCAGTGTTGGGAGCAGATGCCAAAGTGCTATGAGTTGAGAAGTGAATGGGAGCTGGAGACATGGAGGCTCTCAGTGTTGACTGTTTTAAGAAGTTTCAGTTCAAAGGGGAACATGAAGACAGGGTGATAGCATAGTGGTTGTAGGACAAGGGGTCCCAAAGAGTGGGGAGAGGGTGTGGCACAAAAAGACAAGTCAAGGGAAAGGGTTGGCTTGGTGCTCTGCTCACTGGCGGCCACTGAGAGTGTTCATAAACTTGGGGTAGTACCCGCCAGCAGGGGAGAGACCAAGAGACATTAGAGAGAAGCGATAAAAAAAACAGGAGAAAGTAGAGCAGAGACTCGAGGTTATGGGGTCAAGAATATGGGGTCAAGAACTACTGTCTCTGCACAGGTCACACAAAACCTGAGACACACGTCTTCAGTAGGATCTAAATCAGGGCCAGCAAAAGCTACCCTTAGCTGGGGGTGGCAGGGTGAGGGGTGCCATTCACAGGGCACTGCATTCTCTCCCATGGGTCAAGAACAGGGGTGCAGAACCCCTCAGTACACCGTTGGCAGCAGCCACAGCCCGTAGATGAGGGCTGGCCCATGAAATGAAACCTATCTGCCAGTCCTGACCCAAGCGATTAGAATCTGACATAGAAAGATGAAAGAGTTTTCTGTTCTAAACCACACAAAGCAAAAGAAGAGTGGAAAGTTTTACAACCAGAAGATTTCATTTCCTAAAGATGCCACAGACCTTAAAATTAGTTATTTACTAAATCTCTAAGAGCAGTGGAATAATTTTCCCTAGACTCAATTTATTCTTGATACAAAAACAGAAATCCAAAATTAGCAGCAGTCTTCCTAAGTTAGCCTCTTTTATAAATATATATTTAATACTTTTTCTCAATACATAAGGATCAGATACCAAGGTAAAGGTATTACACAACTCGTTTATTAAGGTAACTAGCTAATATAAGATGCTAACAGCTCAATTACAAATATTTGTTTTTATTCGTACAGAAAACAACTGGAAAATTCAGGCAAATGTAAATTATTCTATTTCTCAAAATAATTGGAAAACCAAATTGGAAAACTAAATGTTTTCTAAAGGCATCTGAAGTATTCACAAGTACAAATGATAACAATATGTCTCCTAGAATCCAGTTCCCCTGAAATCTGTGTACTTACTTTCTGAAGAGCCTGAACCCCACTAATAAATTTATGAAAATAGAGACTATTTTACTATCCAACTTTGTAGTAATGTTTTCAAATAATAACTGCTCCCAAACAGATATGATTTTCCAATTTCAGATGAAACTGTTATTTATCAAGCCTTAACTCTGTTCTCTCCAAGGGGGACAAAACCCACAGAGTATTCTAGGAGGTACTTTCACACACACTGAGCACAAACCACTTACCTCGGTGTAAGAAAATCCCTAAATAGGGTTGATAAAACTTTAAATTTCCCATAGCTGAGTTTAATAGAATTTTTGAAGAATGGTAGCAGATAGTTTCTTCAGCCCTTCCCGTCCCTACTATAAATCTAGGAAATTTCTGCCAGTTAGAGAACACATAATATAGTAATCATAGCAGTCAGGCCGTCTCACTGCAACCCATCACATTTAAGTGGAAAAAACAAACTCCTGAGCGAGGCCTCTCAGGCCCTGCATGAGCTGGCCACTTCTCTAACCTGCTGCCATTCTACCACCCGCTCGCTGTCCACCTCACACCAGCCTTTCTGCTTTCTCTCAGGTAGGTCAAGCTCATTCATGCCTCAGGGCCTTTGCATCTGCAATATTCCTTCCTCCTAAAGCAGTCTCCCCTGAGGGCCTCACATGATGTGTTCTTTCTCATCGTTTGGGTCTGTACTCAAAAATCACCCTCTGACAGAGGTCCTCCCAGACTCCCCAAGCCACGAGACCCCCTCAGTCTATTTCTTTTCTTCATAGCCCTTACTGCTACGTGCTTGCTTCTTCTACCTGTCCTGGTGACATTAAGTTCCAGGAGAGCAAGGAGGGACTTGATAGGAGAACAGCTCCTGGCCCTCAGTGCATGCTTAATCAATGTGTGTTAGGTGCCTGAAAGGATTGCCACGTCAACAGAAAAATTAAGAAGTCCGGTGGTTTCTGTAAAGACATACCCCTTTCGGGTCAGTTCCCTGATCTCTAGATTAGGTTCTAACCCTCTGAAATCACAGCAAGCCCTCTCCCTCACGTCTCCTCCCCTGCTGGTGGACGTCGCCCACTAGTCACTGGGAAAGAATCCGTGCCCCTTTATGGCAATGTATTTGAATTCTGACACCATAAGAATTGTCCCTCTCCAAAAAGTAGTTGTGAATTGATTTGGGGGAAAATGAAGCAAGATGTGATAAAATATGATGTGGGGTTTTAGGCATCTTTGAAAGTTACATTTTATATAAAAGCTTTTCTTCCTTTTACAACAGAAATACTTCCACATGAGAAATCTAGACAATATGTGAGCCAAAAGAAAAAAATAAAAACTGATCATAATTCCCTCAATCAGAGAGCGACTGTTAATTTTTGGTATTTTGAATTTATAGTTTCACTTTCGATTTGTGTAGTTATAAACTTTTAAAACAAAATTTAGCTCTTACTCTGCATCACCTTTGTAAGGTACTTTTTAAAATAATCTAACACTACATAATGAGCATATTTTATGTCATCAACTAATCTTCCTTACCTTGATTTTACTACTTTATTCAACAATTATCCATTGAGCTTTAATGAATTACTGTCCTTGAGGAAGCAGCAGGGGGGTTCTCTGGGGTCAAATATTTTTGCTGCTGCGACCTCACAGAGAAATGGAAACCTCGGGTTAGTTCTTTTGGGAAGCAAAACAGCAAGAAGATCAAAATTTTGAAGAACTAAAAATTATTTTCAGTGAAATGAAGAGTTCCATAATGAGGCCTGACAGGACACAGGATGACTCAGTCCAGAACAGGCATCCAGGACTTGAAATGCGTATCGATTGCTTCTTCCCGTAAGCAGCCTGAGGTGACCTCTGATCATGGTTCTCCATTCACTTGACCAAGAAGACCCCACAAATCCTGCAAGTCAAGAAATTCAAATCTTCATGTTTGCTTTAAGAACACTCGTGAAATTGCCCAGGCCATCAAGGCTATGCAAATCCAAAAAGCCACCAAGTATCGGAGGATGTCACTTTGCAGAAGCAATGGTGCCAATATGTCATTACAACGGTGCAGTTGGTAGCCAAGCCCAGGCCAAACTGTGAGGCTGGACACACACGGTCGTGGCCCAAAAAGAGTGCTGAATCTTCACTGCACATACTTAAAAATGCAGGGAGGAATGCTGAACTTAAGGGTTTAGGTGTAGATTCTCTGATCATTGAGTATATTCAGGCAAACAAAGCTCCCAAGATGTGATGCAGACCTTACAGAGCTCGTGGGTGGATGAACCCCTGAATGAGTCTCCGTGCCATACTGAGACCATCCTCACTGAAAAAGAGCAGGTTGTCCCTAGACCAGAAGAGAAGGATGCACAGAAGAAAAAGATATCCCAGAAGAAACTGAAGAAACAAAAACTTATGGCCTGGGAGGAAATCAGCCTCAAATAAATGCTAATAAAAGTTAAAAAAAAAAATTATTGATTAAAACAGAATTCAGCCTACTAGAATAATGTTAAGACCGAAGACAAGATAAAAAAGACATGAAAGGGAGAGGGCAGGTATACATTCTGAAAAAAGAGTCAGCTGTCCAGAGCCCCAAAACAAGAGAAACACTGAGAGGTATGCCAGGCAGGCAGAACTCAGAGGGCCGAGTGACACTGAGAAAACAGCTTCAGCTTAAGTCACAGACGGCTTAAAACGGGGAATCGGTCCTCGTGATGCCAGACCAGCAAGAGCTGCAAGCGAAGGAAGGCTCTGCCTGGGTCTGCCGGTAGATGTGGGCAGACTAGGAAAATAATGGTACCCGGGTCTTGGGGAAGAGAAGGATCTGCAGATGCCAGGGGCACAGAGCAGCAAGGGCCTCCAAGACACTGCTGCATTCTTCGTCCACGAGCTGAGGTGCCATCAGTAAGAGAACCAAGAAAATAGATGAGAAGAAGAAAACCTTACTGGTTGCTATAGCAGAAGGAGCAGCCTGATGAGGGACTGCCTCGCCTTCTGGCATCCAGTAGAGCTTGCTAGGTGTTATAAACTCGATCTCACAGGTGCTCAGGTTGGTCAGGGCGGAAAAGGAAAACAGGCACATGAACGTTACATGCATGGGAGGCAAGTGCTTCCCCTCTGCTCTCTGAGAGATGACCTAAGGAGAAGCTGCACCAGGGGAGTACATTCTGTGGTTCTGATTTTATGAAAAGGAAGTTTAAGCAAGTCCGAGAGAAGTTCGGCAAGAGAAATGGGGGCTTTAGCTCGAGGCTTACAGCTCTCGGTCGCATAGGTGTTGCAAAAGAACGAGTGTTGGGGCTGCGGAAAAATCATTGTCCTTTAGGTACATGCCGAGTGAAGAGCATAAGAATATTCTTTCAATCACCAAGTAAAACACACTTTCCAATCCCTTCGGTGCCCGTCCCCTACCATCCACTCTCTGGCAAAGGCATTCTCTCCCACCCCTGATTACCCACATGTGAAACTTTCGAGAGTCGAATGTCTGGGTTACATGTTATCATTGTGTACATGTTGTAGAGGGGAAAAAAAACTTTTCCCTTCTTCTCTTCTATTTTCTTTGGCTGGCCTAATAATTAAATTGATGTAAAATCAATTAACAGAATAAAAAAATTTAACTTCAGTCATACAGGAGCCCTAAAAATATGAGAGGGTCAAAGAAGTGACCTAAGCAGGCGGCTTTTATACCTTTCAGCCAAAGAAAGAATGAATATGAGAAGAACTGACAAAAGGAAGGGGTTTGGGCTGGGGGTAGCAAATTAGAGAGGAAGTAAGAGGTCTGCTTTCTACAGCCTCCTCGGCCCTGGATCTCCTGTCTCTGAGGGTGACAGGATGGCTTCTACTCTCCTGCTGTAAGGAAGACAACTTCACGTAGGAGATTCATTTCCTGCTTTCAGGGGGACGAAGGAGGACAAGTGTTCTTCTTGTACCTGCTGTTTCTTAAGTAACTTTAATTCAGAGTAGTCAATATGCCAGAGTGGCATATTTTGGGGTGGCATGTTCAATATCATCTCTCTGTATCCTTACCCTAAAGTTCTTGGAGGTCGGGGCCCTCGTGTGACTCATAACGAAAGTCCCACAGCGGTGCAGACAACGAGAGACTGCTCACTGTGTGTTTGCTTGGTGACCATGAAACCTCTGCCTCCTGCGTGCGACAGCACAGGGCTCACTGCAGCCCCGCCACGGGATTCCGGGCATTGCTGCCCGTGTGCTCACCAGTCTGGTTACCACCTGACATAAATAAACAAATCTTAGTTCTCCAGGCTTCCCTTCCTCCCTGAGTCCCACCACAGGACTTTGTTACATGCTGGTCACCGCGTGTAGTGCCCAGACGGGAGTGTAGTGACCAAGAGGTGGCTTTGGAACCAGACAGGCTGGCTGTGAAACGCCCTGGGCCCTCCTAGCCCTGGGCCCTCCTAGCTGCGTGCTGTTCTCCTGACTGTGGGAGGTGCCAGGAAATGCAAAGGAAGCACTGACCACAGAGAGGCCTCTCTTGGGGATTAAAGGGTCCGCGTAAAGCTCCTGGGCCTGCCTACATTCTCCCTCCATCACTGATGCTGTCACAACTGTCTCCCCTTGCAGTCAGTGCCGCCATTCCCGAAGCTGGGTACTGCTGCCCCAAAGCCCTCACGCCCCCACTCTGTGGGGGTCTCACTTGGAGGCGAAAAGATCATCTCTGTGTGACTCTGAATGCAACCTTCCTTCCTGAGTTACACAAGCAGCTGGCATTGTCCCCAGTTACCTTTTAGGTTGCATAATGTGTTTACTCACAGGTCACCAAATAAGAGTCCCTGGGACCAGAACAGGGCCAGTGTGTGACTGCACCCTGAAATGGCTCCTTCCCTCACTTCTGGGGATTTGTTCTGGGATTGAGTATCCTGACTCATTTCTACGAAGAGGACGTGTCACCCACGAGACATGGCCAGCCCCAGTCCACCAGGCACATCCACTTTCACCCTCCACTTGGCCTCCCCTCCAACAATGGCCCCACCCTGTGCTCTGGTGTCCTGAACCCCATGTGCCTCTGAATCATAATGAACACTAAATAGCACCTGAGAGACCCTGTCAACTTAACTACCATAGATACTATGTGTCAAGGAGTATAGCGAAAAGCCAAGATGCCAGCCAAGGTCACCCTGCCTTTGAATTCAAATGAATAAACCAGAAACCCTTTTCCCTTACTGCAGGAAAGCCAGTGTCCCTACAGTCTCTCTGGGGAAACACTTACTTTTCTCCTAGGCGCACCTGGCCCCGACTTTCTGTATTCCCTTCATTCATCCTGATTTGGGAACATCTTGCCACACAGTATGTGACGATATTTTTGCACACTACATCACCTTATATTGGATACCACCCCCAATCTCTCCATTCCCCAAAATGCCACCGAGACAAGCGTGCATACAGAGAAGACTGGGACTATGTGACTAAAAAATTCAAGTAATGGAAGAGTTTACTTCAAATCACTGCCGATAATTTGAAGTCAACTAGTAAATCCTATTCTTGAAGTATTTTGGACAGCTTTCCACCTTGTTTTCCCCAACCCCCCTTCTGAAAGAAGTCCACCACGCTTTCCTCTGACCTGCTCCTCTTCCTCCGATTTCTCTTACCTCTTCAGCAGAGACCTTCACCATCTCATCGCTACACATTTTGCAGATCCCGACCTTGAGACTTTGCCTTCCATCCCCACAGTGCCCTATCTTGGCTTCACCCGTACACACGTCCTTTAGAGCACCAACAAGGCTGGTATTGAAATAGCATTCTGCTATCCTGCTATAGCTGGAAAAGAAGAAAAGTTTACATTCTTTGGAAGAAAAAAAAATCTCTGTACCACCTTGACCTCGCCTGTAAAATGACCCTAAATCGGCCAGGGTAACAGGGAACCCAGCTCCGGAGTGGGAGGACAGAGGAAGGCACACCTGTGTGTGTGATGTCCCATGTAAGGAAATGTGGAAAAACAAGAGAGGAGGCACACCTGGACACGACAAAACACATGAATCCAAAGCTACACAGAACAGCATGAAACCTATGCTGGTAGAAGTAAGAGCCCATCTGGCCCACATGATCATTTCTCTCTTATTAAATAAGACGCCAAGTTACTTTCATCAGACTGGCATTTGGCCTATTCAGAAACAAGCACGAGACTCTCCGTAAGTTTGTTCCCGGATATGAACAATGGTGATTACTGTTGTTGTTTGTGGAACTTCCTTGCCAAAGAAGCTGAGTGAATGGCAGTAGGTGGGCGTGAGCATGGCAGAGCAGAGCATGCCAGTATCTACTGCAGTCATTTGCCAGGATAACACAGGCTTGTCAGTTATGTTGTCATGGAGCAACTTATGTTGAATTTGAAAACAGTAAATGTCATACGAAAGCGTAAGTGATTTATATCTGAGACGAGAAGAGCACTTACAATCTGCAACATAATGAAATGAGATACAAACGGATTGCGTGTTTTGTGGTTATTGCCACAGAAGGGGAAAAAAACTTGAGAAAAGAAATAACTATTTGAGAGCAATCAGCTGCAAAGCACAATCCACTTCCCACCTCACCCCCTTACCTAACTCTTGGAACATTCAGTCAACCTATCAATCTGACTAGCTAATAATGCCTTGGTACTTCAAGTAACAAAAGCTACAGCACTCAAATCGAAAGCCAGCCTGCTCTCCATTGCACTTTAATGCCTGACGACACACCACCTGCCAAACTGCAGAGGCCTTGCTGAAGGCAAGGAGAAAAATAAAAAGAAAGCAGAACATTCAAGATGAGCTCCAAGCTATAGCCAAAATGACCGTGCACAGGGCGACCTCCCTTAAAACAGTTCATCTTCCACTTGCTTTGCTTGGCCCTTTGAAACCACATTTTTAAATTGAAGCCTGAAAATGTTTTGTGCCCATTACCAAGAACAAAACAAGTTCAGAGACAAGAAATCAGAGGAAACTGGTCACATGCCTCGCTTCTCTTACTCTTCATCCCCTGCCCACTCCTCCATCGTGGGGCTGATCTGACCCAGTGCTTTCAGTGACGTGACTTCAACGTCTCGCCCAGCTTCCCTCCCAACTGCTCACGGCTCAGTTCTTAGTCTTCCTGGGTGAATTCTAACTGGTTTCCATGCTATGAGGCCCTCTGACTGGCTTCTGGCACTTGGCTTCCGTATTTTATCCTTCCCGTCCTGTCTGCACTTCGATGCTGCCTGAGCTATCTCCTGTTCTGTCCTTTCACCTCAGAGTCCTTGTATTACCTTCACTACTTTCTCCCATCTTTACTGCTCCTGTTCCCACAGCACTTTTGTAAACACAGAACTGGTTCAAAATGGCCCTGTCCTGTTTAACAAGATACTGAGTTGTTCATCAGAGACAACCAATCAGACCCACAAGTCATGCAGCCAAAGCATGCCCAGACTGACCTCTAGCTCCACCTGGAACCGAAGGCCCCCAACACACACACACACACACACACACACACACACACACACACACAGAACCAAAGGACCAGGACGTGACTGGAACCTGAACACGGGGACCCTTTCAGAAGTCAAGGGTCCACTGTCCAGGAAGATTGATGCTAAAGCCCCTTTACCATAAATGGCCAAGTTCTAAGGTCCTCCAGTTAAAACGTGGCCACCAGCCCTTCCACACACCTGTTCCCTAATACCTTAAAAACCCTTGGCCTGGTCCAGCAAGAAGGATGAATCTGAGGCACAACAAGGTCTCCCATCTTCTCGGGGGGCACCTTCTCCATCAATAAACCTTTCCTTACTCCAAATTAATATTTTGAGATTTGGCTTTTCAAAGCATGGGACGTATGAACTATAGTTTGGTAACACTTTTACTGGGCTCCTTTAATTATATGTTCTTATAACACAGTCCACAAGTTTGTCTCCAAACTTGCAATACAAAAAGTCCGCTTCATTGATTCACAGCTGTTTTCCAGTCCGAATATCTGTCCTCACTTTCCACAGACCTTTTTGACACCAGGCTACCTCAGCTCAGACGGACGCTGATCAAACATAATTAAACATAATACAGAACAACTCTAAATTATTCTTGCCCACCAGAAAGAGGCATCGTACTCCTTCCTTAATAGAAACATGGCAGATCTCACATAAGAGCAAAGTGCATATTTCAGCTACTATATCTGAACTGTGATATCAATTATAGTTAACAGATGAGAGGATTTTCTTAGAAAAAGAAAGCCTGGGAGACTCCAACCTGAAGGTTCAAACCTGCTTTCTTTTCATTCTTCCCTAGCCAAGGCGTGATTGCAATTCCAGAAGTTTATGAAGTGGGTAGCCTTCGGCACATTCTTTTCCGTGTGCTTCCTTATCGAGATAATCTGGCAGACCACCATGTCTGTGTATTTCAGAGGTGAACCACCATACCTCAGTATCTCATGCGTATATTTTTATTTTTAAAATGTAAATGAGATCATTTCCCCTAAGGAACACAGAAATCTCTTTACAATATAAGACATCTACTCTGTTTGGCATATGCTGTTAAACTCCTCGGGGCCTTCAACATGAGAAATTAAAATACAAACTCCAGGGTTACATATAATGAGCTGCTACCCACAAGTCCTCATCGGTTCCCTTACCATATAGGAGCTTCTGCTAAGAGGCACATCAATTCCTTTATTTACCACTGAAATTCAGCCCTGATGGGTTTACATTTAAACCTGGCTAAGTGCAGCAGAGAATGTAAGATTAAAATAGTTTGTGACTCCTGGCAGTTGACTTTCTAAAGCTGAATGATATCACACCTATAAAAAGAGATAACTACTATGCAAATAAAAATGAATAAAGGACACTGACGGATGAGCTTTTCAGCAGAGATAAGTCCCGAATTCTTTCAGCAAAGAAATTACATAAAGGTGGGAAGCTAAGTCTCAAATCAGACACAACTGAGTTCAGATCCCAGTTCTGCTGCCATTGGCTGTGAGAACCTGGGCGAGTATTTTAACTTCTATGATCTTCTGTTCTTTTCATCTAGTGAAAAGGGATAATTTCTAATATCTTCAAAATTAAAGGCAAAAACATAAATTAAAAGCCTTGATAAATGCTAGTTCCTTTTCTCTCTTCCACTGACATGCTCATCAACCAATGCCCTTGCTGACCACTCGCCAGAATTCTGGTCTCTTTCTGTTTTTTTCAACCTACCCAGGCTGGTGCCTCCCCAGGACCTTTGCACTTGCTACTTCCTGTGCCCAGAGGGCTCATCCCCAAGATCTTCTAATGGTGAACCCCTCATCATTCACCCTTAGCCCAATTTCACTGCCTTAGACAAATTCTCTGTTCTTCACACACTCCCTGTCCCATCACCACTGTATCATCTTTGTGGTGCCTTCTGCCACATAGCTCATCTTATTATTTGTTAGTTTCACTGTTTATTGATTGGTCTCCCTATGAAGGTACGTGCGTGCATGCACGTGGTCACATGTACACACACACACACACACACACACACACACACACACACACACACACACACGAGAGAACCTAAACACCTCATTCACTGCCAGATGGCACAGCGTTTAGCCTAGATGCTGAAAACGACGGAGAACCAGAGAGCGAATGAGAAGGTCATCATCTTAAAAAAAAGCATCCTGGTCACATTGTGAAAAATTGATCGGTTCTGGAAAAGGCAAAACTATCGAGACAGTAAAAAGACAAGCAGTTGCCAGGGTTTGAGGGAGGGACAGATGAAAAGGCAGAACACAGAGGACTGGGGGTGTAGGTGAAACTTTCTGTATGAGACTATAATGCTACATACATGCCATTATACATTTGTCAAAACCCATAGAATGTACAATACCAAGAGTGAACCCTAATGCAAATTGTGGACGCTGGGTGATAATGATGTGTCATTGGTGTTTCATTGATTATAACAAATGTACCACTCTGGCAGAGGCATATGCTTGAATAGAAACAGGAGGTATATAAGAATAATATGGGAACTCTCTATACTTTCTGCTCAATTTTGCTGTGAACCTAAAACTGAAAAATAAAAATTATTTTTTAAGGTGGCAAAACTCTCTACAGGGTGATGAGACTATAACTATGGCATAATCCAGGCAACACTACAGCTAGAGCAGACTCCCTTACAGGCCATGTCCTGCTCGTGTATAAATGTCCCACTCAAAGCAGAACACGTTGACATGGACACAAAAGCACAATGCGATCCCTCTGGCCTCTAGTATAATGGTTCTGTTACCTGTATTGATCCATCTCTTTTGCTTTTTATTACTTTTTTTGAAAAGCTTATATTAATTTGAATAGCCAGTTCCTACAGTAGGCTCTTAAGGAGTTTACAGTCAACTAAATCCCAAATATATTTTACATAAAAAACTGTCAACACAAATTTTCTCCATCTTATGTTTTCAAAAATCCTTCTTGGTTTCAGAACAACCTGCTAAGCTATTGTGATCTTTTTAATTTCTTTCATTCATTCAATGAAATTAATATCAGGCTAATCTCTCCCTCCAATATATTTCACGCACATATTTCATAAACATGCCTTGTATATTTCTATGCCATTGCAACAAATGATTCTGTATAAGCACTGAGAGTAGAGGGACTTTCAGAGCCCTTTTCCTGTCATTTCAAGCTGTGTTCTACACACTAAGTTTCTGTGTAAGGAAGGGGCCCCTGGGAATTTTTGAATTTGGTTATAGAAAACACATGCGAAAGAGTTGATCAGTATAGGGTCAAGAGGTCCCTATGGGACAAATCTAGAGAACTCCATCCATTGTTATATCAATGCATTAATCCAATCTCTTTAGTTTAATTGTGGAATCACATTTCTCCATCTTGTCCACAAGGCTCTCAGGAAAGAACTCGTTGATTCTGGTGGCCATGATAAGATTAAGATTGCAGTATCAACTGGGAATACCTGCTACATGCCAGGTACGATTCCAGGTGGATACAGCATTAACTAAAAATGACAAAAACCCCTGCCCTCCTGGAGTCTACATTCTAGAGTAATAATATTCTAGTGGTACCTGAATATTCTAACCTTTTCCATTAACTTCAGTTTATTCTGCTTATCAGGCTTTCTTAGAGGATTTTCAGGTCAGGACACCCTTAAAAGTCTATGCTTCTTCTAGGTACTGGTCCTTAGTACCTTATCTCTTTCTAGTTTTACACATGCTCTTTTAATATTTTGAGCTTAACACACTGATTCTGAGATGGAGACATTTCTTCAGATGCCTCCCTATCTGCATACTACTCATGACTGCAGCTGGGGACAGACAGATTTGCCTCCAGCCCTGGGTCTTCCACTTATTGGCTGCTACTTGGGCAAATTACTCAACCTCTAACAGTTAATTCTCTTGTCTGCAAAATATGAATAATAAGACGTACTGAAGAGCATTGCTGTAAAAAGTAAATGAGCTAACTGATATAAACCATTCAGCAAAGTGACCAGCAGATTTAAAAAACCCTTAGCATTTATATATGTAAAATCCAATGCGTTTGGCAATACCATCAGATCTCTTTTTTTCCTGAAATTTTAAGTATGTGTTCTAACTTAGAGGTCACTTATTCCAAGATATCATGCATTCCTATAGCCCAGGTACCCACTGTCTTACCTACAAGACTATGGGCTTCATGAGGACCAGGATTTGGTTTTCTGTCTTGTTCAAAACTGGATCCCCAACAACAAGTACAGTTCCTGATACTTAAAAACGACATGCAAATAGTCGTTGAAAAAACTGACTCAATTTAGGAAACATAAGCGTCTTTGACTGTTCTCCCTACTCCACTAATACGACCTCAAGGATAACAAGGCACTCTCTCTCAATTCCCACCAATTATAAATCACTAACCGCATTTTCTTGTCCATCAAATTTAAGAAAGTTCTCCTCAATGAGGCTCTGCATTTTGAGCTATGATGTTGTCATGTTATTAGACAAAGAAATAAACTACATTCTTCTTAAAAGGTTAACATTCACTGAAACTATTTTTGTGGCTATTATGTTACATTTGTGGTAGATTCTTATGGCTGTTGTCACGGATATGTTTGAGCACAAAAATATGGGAGCATTTTATTTACACTAGTTTTGATTTCTACTTGACATATGTTAAAATTTAACAATGACAGTCTACTGAGTAAGCATGTTCGCTCGTGGGCCTAATATAAATATTAATAGTATAAATAGATTAAAAGGCTGGGGAGCTAATAGGAATTTACTGAGAATCTACTGTGTATATAGCACTGCAGTAGTTACTACAGTAACACAGAAAAAAGTATCTACTGAAAGGGTAAAATTTATATTAAAGCATACAAATGCCACTTCACCTAAATAAATTTGAGAAACCAAAGACTGACTTCCTTGTTTGATTCGTTTCATACCACAACTTGGGCAACCTCTTCTAAGGAAAAGAGAGTAATAAGTGGCTTGTTTTGCGCAAAGCTGTCAATGACCATCTACACAGTCCAACTGTATCGTCTCTTCCCCTCGTCACCTAAATGTCAGTATCTCAAGATGTTAAATATGTCTTCCCTGTTGAATGCTTGTTAGAATCTCTCAAATTCGAAGACAGAGCTGCCAAACAGGACCACTCAGGGGACAGTGCAGGGTCCCTTCTGAACAAGCTGCCTCTATTTTCAGGACTCGGATTAACCCAAATACAATAAGAAATCCAAAACCCACTAAACAAGTAATGTCCCTTAAAATGATCCTTAAAGAGAGAAAAATTCCAAAAGCCTATATACATTAAATAATATTTCACAGATACACAACTTTTTTCTGTAGATATAGTTCACAGACTATTATGTCTTAGATTAGGATATTAGGAGCTGATTGTTATTACATCATGACTGATTTTTTTCTGAATATTATTTCTTTGAGCAATTTGAGTAAATCTATAAAGGAGATTTTAGTAAACATTTTCAAAACAATAAAAATTCCATGTTTGATCATCATATCATACACTTTAAATATTATACAACTGCAATCAAAAATTAGACCTTGATAAAACTGGAAAAAATATGGAACATTCTGAAGATCATTAAAAAAAAATTCCATGATTGAAACACCACTGAAAAATACAAGCAACCTTATCTATAAAATAAATCATTAGAGGTAATCATTATGAGGTAAGTAAATGGCAAAGAGGTGACAAGTGTCATGTAATATTGAAACCGCTGGTGTCTAGAACAGCAAACTACAACCTGTGGGCCAGTGTGGCCTGATGTCTGTTCTTTGGGAACACAGCCACACGCTTCTTGCTCCCACAGCAAGAGTTGAGTAGATTCAACAAAGACCATATGATACACAAAACCAAAGATATTTACTATCTGACCCTTTACCAAAAAAAGTTTGTTGACTTCTGCTCTAGAATATATTAGCTAATGCTCTGGCTAAAAAGCGGACGATCTCTTTAGTACTCAAATAAAATAAAAAAAAATAAATAAATAAAATAAAATAAATAATTAAAATAAAATAAAATAAAATGAAATAAAATAAAATAAAATAATAAAATAAAATAAATAAAATAAAATAAAATAAAATAAAATGTAGTAATCTCCAGCTCCAAATCAAATCAAACAATTATATAGTATAAGTATAATATTCAAGCTTTAGAATTGTATGAAGACTTCAATAAACACGCCAGTTAATAATCACAGTCACTATCTTCTGTGTTCCTACCCTGGTCCAGGCTTTCTGGGGGCCACTCTACACACAGCATTTGTAGTCTTCACAGCGACCCTCCAGGTAGCTAATAGATGTGTCCACTTCACAGATAAGGAAGCTGAAACCCAGAGAACTTACTGAAGGCCACGCAGATCCATCCAGCTACAAAGGCTACGTTCCAGGTATCTTCAAAGCTCATCAGGAACATCTTCAGTAAGCAATGCTAGGTGTGATCTGACATCACAAATATCTCCAACATGCTTCTGTACCCTGCACTGAAAAAGCACATTAAAAAGTACTTCTGGTTAAAAATAGAGGAGTAATGTCATTTCCGTTCCACTCTCCCTTTGAAACCAACTAAAAAATAAGACAATGAAATACCATAAATAGAAGATACAACTCCACAGCAAAATTAATGAAAAGGAGGCACCAAATGAAATGAAACTTCATTTTTATCTAAGTAGAAAAATAAGAGCAGATACAAGAAGCTACTGCCAAATAGTCCATGATTTATTTATCTGCTAATCTGGTTTTCTTCAAGTCCAGTTTCTGCAGAGACGGGGTTCACTTTCCCCATGATCTAATCAACTGAGTAGATCAGTATACATAGCTTGTTTAAACTGCCAAGAATGGTGGGGGAGATGGGTGAAAAAGGTGAAGGAGAATGAGAGGTACAAAATTCCAGTTCTAAAATTTAAAAAAGTCACAGGATGTAGTGTACAGACCAGGGAATATAGTCAATAATATCAGAATAATCTGTATGGTGACAAATGGTTACTAGACATCGTGGTGATATCATAAGGTATATAAATGTCGGATCACTATGCTGTGCACCCGAAATTAATATAATGTATTCCAACTATACTTGAATTAAAAAAAAAAAAAAACTGAGAAATAAAGTAGTTGATCTTAGCTTCTCTTATTCCCTTCCATAATCAGCTCTTGCTAACGTTCTACTTAAATCCTCAATTCCCACCCCTTTCAGCAGATGATGTCACCTCTTCTGCTTCATGAAAAATAAGAACCAGTAGGAAAAAAATAGCTGTTTTCACACTCTTTATTACAATTTTTATTATTATATTAAAATCACTAGGTTGCCATGTATCCAATACTCTAGTCAAATGGATCATCTGCTGTTCTATTTTTTTATATTAGCAGTACCTTAATAAGGTATACTATAGACGGAGTAAAATTCATGGATTTTGACAAATGTTTATACTCATGAAACCATCTTCCACATAAAGATATAGAACAATTCCATCACCCTAGAAACCTCTCATGCCCCCGTTCCAAACAATTTACCCCCGATAACTTGAGGCAACGACTATTCTGATTCCTATTGTTATAGATTGGCTTTGTCTGTTCTAGAACTTGATTTAAATGACATCATTCAATGACACCATCTTTTGTTTGGCTTAGTTGAGCATGTTTATGAGATTCATCCATAAACATTCCACTAGGATCAGCAGCTCATTTATTTTTGTTATATAGATATAATAAATTGTTTATCCATTCTCCTCTTGATGAGAATTTGGGCTATTATTAATAAAGCTAATACAAATATTCTTGTGAGTCTTTTTGTGAACATATGTATTCATTTTTCTTGGGTAATATACCTAGAAGTGGAACTGCTGAGTAATAGGTAAGGTATTTACTTAACTTTATTAGGAACTGGCAGGCAGTTTGCCAAAGTGACAACTGCTATTCTTAAACTTACCACATATGCTTTTCTCAGTTCTGCATCCTTATCCATTCTCCTCTCACTTCCCAGAATGCCCTTCCAGTGCTTGTGTGTTGAACTCCACCATCCCTGTGGATGGAATTCCTTGGCCTCATCTCCCATGAAGTTTTTCTACCTCAACAGCCAAAATTTTTTTCTTTTTCCTTCTCTAACCTCTCAGCATTTTTTGTTACTTCTTCTAGGGCCTTTTGCTCTCAGCTTTTTCTATATCATCTCCTATGAATGCTCCTGTGTAGCACTGCGTCCCTCAGGCCTAGCTCACAGACAATGCTGAGCAAAGCAAGTACAGGCTAAAGATTGTTGAATGAATAGTTTTACATATATACTTTACCTCTTCCCTAAGATTATAAACTCCTTGCTAGCAGAAACCATGCTTTATTAATTATAATATCTAGAATTTCCTGGACTAAAATAATTAAACAAATATCTGATGTGTGCTCATAACAATTTATTAAAAATATATGAAAATTATAATTAGATTTGATGGCTATGCAAAATAATGTTAATTTATATTTTATCATATGATTCTAATAATCTGAGTTTCTCATTTGATTGAAAAGCCAACTTTTGGTTATAAGGTGAAAGTGGAGGCATATAAATGCTCTTCCCAAAATCTTTATTTCAAATTAGAGCTGATTTCATATAGCATTTTCATAATACACCTATATGCAGACATATTCAGAGTTTCTTAAACATTAATCAAAATTAATTAAGCACTTAGTTATTCCAATTGATTCTCATTTGATAGGAAATTTAATGTTTTGAAAAGGCTATTGTATTACAACTCAATTATTTCCTAGGATACAGCTGTATTAACATTCTCATTTTTAAATTGGTAGGCATTGTATTAAATGACAGTAAAATTAATGTATGATTGGGTGAAAGCTTCTAACTTTTAAAATATTTCTTTCAAGATAATCTTATAGGGTTATTTAAACTCATGAAGTACGTGCTTACTTTAAACAATGGAAGGAAAAATAAAAACTTCTAAAATGTGGCTTCATTATCTAGAATATCCATTCACCTCTGGAGCTCTGGGGGAATGGCTCAGGATTCTGCTAGATAAGTTATTAGATGTCCATCTGATATTTGATCTGCTATTCCAACACTTAGCACTAGTGAGAAATGTCATAACACAAAATGCATTTTATTGTCAGTGGAAATTTAAGAACTATCAACATGACATTGAATTCCAATATACTATTTAACTAGTTTAGGAGATGAATTTTCAAGTAGAAAGGGTAGAAAAAAGAAAAAAAAATAATAAAATTTTAAAAAGCGATACATAGCAACTTTTCTAGGTAAGAGAAAAATGCAAAATTTAGATAACTAAATCTCTGGTAATTGTTTTGACAAAAATTATGTCTTAAAAAATTAAAAAGACTTGCTTAGTAAAGGCTGCTTGGGGCAGGTTATGTGATTGGTCTAATGCTTTTAAAAGCATGTTTTCATCATTTAAACCAAGGGTCTCCAAGCTTTTCCTCTAAAGGATCGGATAACTAAAGGCATTTTGCTTTGCAGGCCATAAAGTCTCCATTGCAACTACTGAACTCTGCCTTCAAGGCTCAGATGCAGCCAGGGACAACATGTAAATAAATGAGCATGGCTGTGTTTCAATAAAACTTTATTTGCAAAAGTAAGTCCAGCAGTGGCCTGGATTTGGCCTACAGGCTCTATAGCTTACTGACCCCTGATTTACATAAGAAAAGTAAAATCCAATAGGATTTTTCTTCAGTTTGAAACAAATTCTATCCTCTTCAGCACTGTATAAAGTCCTAATGATAAAAAAAAAAAGTCTACCTGTGTAACAGAGAGAAATGATTTTACCTTATCTTTCTTATCACCACAAATCAAAACACAATGAGATATCATAGTACCCCTATTAGAGTGGCTATTATCCAAAAGACAAGGGTTCAGGAAGATGTGGCAAAAAGGGGACTCTCTTACACTGTTGGTGGCAATGTGAATTAAATTGGTGTAGCCACTATGGAAGGCAGTATGGAGGTTCCTCAAAAAATTAAAAATAGAACTATCTTATGATCCAGCAATTCCACGTCTGGATATTTATCTGAAGAAAATGAAAACTCAGACTCAGAAAGATATCTGCACCCCCATGTTCACAGTAGCAGTGTTTTCAATGGTCAAGATATGGAAACAACCTAAGTGACCATCCATATATGAATGGAGAAAGAAAGTGTGGCATATTTACATATAAATATATATTATATGTAATATACATAATGGAACAGTATGCCATATATAATGGAATTATATATACACATTGTGGCAAAAATATACATATACATGTACTATATAATGGAATATTATTCAGCTATAAAAAAAACAAAAAAACAAGGAAATCCTACCATTTGCTATAACATGGATGAACCTAAGAGCATTATGCTAAGTGAAATTAGTCCAACAGATCTCAATTACATATGGAATCCAAAAAACCAACAAACCAAAACAAAAAACCACAAACTTACAGAAAAGGAGGTCAGACTGGTGGTTACCAGAGGTGGAGGGAGAATTGGAGGAAGGTGGTCACAGGTATGAACTTCCAGGTATAAGATAAAGAAGCAAGCACCACATGATGATGACAGTCAACGCTGCTGTGCAATATACGGGAAAGTCAAGAGTTCTCGACACAAGGAGAAAATTTTTTTTTTCTTTTCTCCTTTCCTTTTTATTGTATCTATATAAAAAGATGGACATCAGGCTGAACCTACAGCGGGAATCATTTCACAATATATGTAAATCAAAACATCGTGCTGTACGCCTTAAACAGTGATGTATGTCAATTATTTCTCAGTAAAAATGGAAAAACAGTTAAACTAAATTTGGATATATAGCAACAAATCTATGTGCTCAAAAGATTTGCTTTAACAAGTGTCTAATCTTTTGATATCTTTTCAAAGGTCTAAAGACCTATCTCAATTTTAATTCAACTCCCTTCTTCAGAAGAGAAAGACAAAGTCGATTTTTCTTTAAAACGTTTCAAACATTTTCAGCACTTTATTTCAGCTCTGTTAATAGCAGTGATTCCTAAAGATTACATATTGGCCGCTCCATAAAGTTTTAACTTTTGATAAATTATGTTTCTTACCAAAGAAACTAGGAATATAATATGAAAATAATTGAAATATGAAATAGGAAGTTTACAGGTCATTCGGTTTGTCAGTACATGTCCACAAGCGTCACTGCAAAGCCAAAAGCCAGACACATTTATTTGAGAATTCAGAATTTTTTACATTTTAGAAAGTAACATGATACATACACACACTATTTATTATGTAACACCCACAGCAGGGTCTAGAAAAGCACCACAGAATGAAACTCATTAAAATTATTGCAGCAAATGTATAAACATTCACACTAAGTGTGATAAACAAAACCCTACATAACCTCATGTCAGTTCAGGTCAGGTTTTATACTCCAATGCATATTGGTGCCAAACTTAATGAAAAACTTGCACTTTGCAGAGGATTTTAGATTTCAGAATTGCAGAAGAGGGACTATGAATCTTTCCTGCCATGTGATTTTCCCTACTAAAGTCTTTCACAACAGATTGAAACCAGTGTGAAACTGATGCAGAAAAATAGGATTTAGGCTAAACGCTATGTCTAATAACTTCTAACAAGACAGACTGAGAACATTTTTCTGTTCGAAATTCATTTCGTTTGGTGATTGTATCTAATAGTTGATAGTACCATACCCCTTTGGAGTATGTCGTGTAAAGACACACATGGATTTTTTTTTCGATAGACCTTCTGTCTGTATGCTCGCATGTGACAAAGTCTGGTTTCTAGGCTCCTCAAGCACATACCGACAACATCCTGCCCTGCCAGCTTCCTCCTGGCTGGGACTTTAACAAGTATCAGAAACGCCTATGCTCTCAAAATCCATTTCTTATTTGATAAAGGAATGAGAGTGACCACAGGTTTTATGTGTCCCCTCTGCCCCTTCCCGACATTTTATTTTTGGCAGTTTTCTGTGACAGGCAGTTTGTGGAACACCATGCTAAGAGATAGTCCCGTACCCACCCGCCGAGCCTCTCAAACGCTACTTTAAATTTAGGCTGGATATACTCTCTTCAGGTTTTTTCTAATAAAAGACTTCTCTCCTGATCAAGCTTTATCCATGATTTATCACTGTCAGAAAAGATGAATAGCAAAACTATCACACAGAATGTTAAAACTCCATGTTTTAATACTTTTAGATTCATGTTCTATTATTCGTCATGGATGCTTTAATAAAGATGGTCAGTGACAGCAGTAAAATTCCTCTCCTGGTTCAAATTCTGGATTTTCTACTTAATTGATGACTTGAACAAACTTCTGGTGTCTTAGTGTCTCATGTATATCACAGGCTGGTTGTGAAGACTGCAATAGTTAACAATTTAAAGAAATTACATTAGTTAATACTCAGAACAGAGCTCGTGTATGGTAAGCACTCGATAAATGTTTTTACTATTAAAATGTATCTGGAACTGCCTAGAAAGCTCTATTCTGCATATAAAGCATAAAAAAGAAAAAAAAGTAAAATATACTAACAAAAAAACACATCTCAGAACACATAACCTCTGAGCAGTAACTGTGACTCCATTTCTTCTAAGGTATTATAAATTCATATGTGATTCCATACTAATGGAAGTCATAAATTACTTCTCTGTGCATGTACCCAGGGCTCAGCAATTTCTTTTCTCCTGAACCTAAAATAGAATGATTCAAAAAGTATTCTCTCTCTTTCCCTAAAATGGCCTTCCTTTTTGCAATTTCAAGCTTAATCTTTAGTTATTCTTTCAGATGAAAGCTGACATTTCTTCCAAGAAGCCTTCATAGATTTATGTCCCATCTTTAATACCCTGTGTGTATTATCTCTGTGGCTGCTCTATATTGTTTAATAATTCTCTATATTTCTGTCTCTTCCACCAGCTTCTTAATGACAAAGAAAGCCTTATTCATTTGTCTTTCTAATGATTCTTATAATGTGAGGCAAAGCACTAAAAGATGGGATAAGAGATACAGGATAAGTCCAGGAACTGAATGAATGAATGAATGAATGAAGCAAACCAAGCAAAATACCAAAAATTTCTTACCATGTTGGTCTCATTTTATATACATTGCATATCTTATTTGAAAACACTTTTAAATAACTGAAAGAATATTTAAAACTCAAGTAATTGTGCCTGATCAGCAATGAAATCGGTCCAAATGGTCTCAGTTTACCTATATTTTCCTTTCAACAAATAAAAGCACTTCATAAAACAAACAAAAAAATTAGGAAAATGTCGTTTCCTCAGAGCTTCAACAAATACAGTAGGTCTTCTTAGTAAGCATGATGGCAAACAAAAATTATAGGAACAACATTTAGATATTTCATGAAGAAATTCCAAAGCCAGGATCAGAAGCATGGCATCTGCCTATTTGGGGCTAAAAATGGACTCTGTAATGATGTAATGTCCCCTACTGTTATATGAACTACAGTTGTCCCTTGAACAACATGAGTGTTAGGGGTACAGACACCCCATGCAGCTGAAAATCAGTGTATGGTTTCTGACTCTACATTTGGCCCTGCTCATCCACAGATTCGACCAGCCTCACATCTTTTTAGATTCTAATTGCATTTGGCCATTGCTTCCAGTACTCCTTGTCTTAATTGCAAAATTCTCCTGGAAGAGTGGTTTGCAACCTTGGCTATACGTTGGAATCACCTGGGAGCTTAAAAACCATCTGCTGCTTGGACCAATTCTGCAGAGATTATGATTTTAATTATGAGCCTCTGGTGAGGCTGGTACAGCAGGAGTTTAAAAGCTCCTGGGGTGATTCTATTCATAGCCAGCTTGGAGAAACACTGCCTTAGATCGTATTTCCTGTGTATCAGGCCTGGTTATCTCAATCAAATCCTTATCAAGAACCTAGGACTATCCCCTCCCCATCGTTGTGCACTGCACCTTGAAGAGCGATCCTCATAATAATTTTTGGTACTTTGGGGTAGGAAAACCTCATTAGGACACTGGCTCTTTACAGTAATAAAGCATTCGTGCTATTGGTGCGCTAATACTACTATTCTGTCCTTATTATTTCTACTGAAATTTTGTGTAAGAATGATTGGTCTTTGCCCTGCTACATCCTCAAACTTGCCCAAATGGAGCTTAGTCCCCATCAACAGATGTCTGCCCCACTACAACCCCGGCCCTCTAACTGTCCCTATGCTTGGAAAGAGCGCATGCCAAAAGGAACTTGTCTTGCACCTGATCAAGGTCTGGCCCTGGTTCCTAAGTCCCTACCTTGAACTGTTGAGTTTTAGTAACTGGGCAGAACTGAGATTCTGCTTTTTTTCCTTTCTGGATGAATCTTGAGTACAAGAAGCTATGTCCTGGCAGCTGGACTTTCTGACTCAGAAGCACCACTTCTTAGCTGGGTGCCATGAAATCAAACACCTGCCAATCTAAACCTTCATCTACCACCTGGATAGGTAATACTCAATGGCTGGACTGATGCTCTGGACCTTTAACTGAGAGACACATGCTCATCCTGTCTCCTTTTTGGACCTACATTTGAAAGCATATCCCTATGTCTCTCCCAAATAACCTATGTCTACTTATCTTGGATATGAGGCTTTCCCATGATTCTGTGAATCTGCCTGAATTATTTCCACTCTTCCCCATATTCTTATACTAAGGGTTACTTCTGGTAGGAAGTGGAGCGGTAAAAAAATTAATATTGTACCAAAAAAAATACCCCTATGAAATGATCACCTATAATATGCTCGCCTAAAATCTTTCTCAATGACGACATTGGTCCAGTGACCCTACTTATGAATGGACCCTAAGGAAACAACTAAACATACATACAACTGAATGTGTATGTATATATAAAGACACTCATTTAAGAACTGTTTGAAGCAGCATTCTTTCCGGAACTGGCCAGGACACAAGAACAACTTTTGTCAAGGACAGGGATGATTCTTCCATGCTGCTAAGTCCAAAAAGTTAAGCTGTCACCCTTTTTCACACAACTGTGAGAGTGGACCACTCACACCTTGCTGAAAATTTCTCACTGGCTTCGGTTCTTGATACTCTGGGTTCCCTCTTTACTCCCCAGCCACTCCTTCTTTGCCCTTTTGGCCAATTCCTTTCCATCAAGAATAAGAACAATGCTTATTACATGCATACCTGTTTGTGGGATATGGTACTGGAAAATCTATGACTTCTATTTCCTCTACCAAGAATAGGTAAGGTTACTTCTGGGTGAAGACAATGAAGTTGAGCGGGATCACAGCTGGGTCATATTTAATAGTTAAAGAATTGGTAAAGGAGTGAGGGAACAGGAAAAAGTCACAATAAAATCATTAGCCACCACACAGGAAAAATCCACAACCTCATGCAAACAAACAAACAAAAAGGAAATAAACACATTCAGGTAAGACTCTAACTAGGCTCAAATTAGCATCTAACCCACCTCATTGTGGGAAAAGAAAGTGGACAACATTCTAAGAATTCTCGTCCAAACTGAGAACAAAGCAAATCGAGGAAGTAAGAGGCTGTCCTTAGAAAAATCCACGAAAAATCCTCAATAATGAAAAACCCTTTCCCACCAGCAGTACCTTCAAGAATTGCTACTCTCCAGCTCCGGCACCCAGTTCGGGGACCATTCACGGTGTTCACACTTAGTAATAAGATGAATATATAACTGGCAGGAGCAGCTTCAGCCTCTCAAGAGTGCAGAGCTCAGGTCCCCCAACAAAGTCCTCACCCACCCCCATTATCACTGGGCTACAGACGAGCCAAAGAACTAGTCTCACATGGGAGCAAACTAAGGGAGACAAATAAGACAGAGAAGACAGGAAGACTGCCAGGAAGAGTTTACACTTTGCAGAAGTTCTAACTGTGCTAATGCGATAAGCAGATACATTTTTTAAAAGAATGTTGAAGAAGGGGCATTGAAATGGTCTGCACCTTTTTGGAAAAATCTTAAACTGTCTAAATGTACATTCATGGATCTTTTGCTATAAAGCCTAAAGTTTTTGTTTGGGGTGTGGACTCTTTTTAAGCTCATGCTCTCCAGTTTCAACCTGCTTACTGTCATCAACCTGAGTCACTAGCCCTATTCTTGTCATTTACAGTTGATTTCAAAACTCACATGCACGGCCATGGCCTCACAGGCCCTTGACTTCTCAAGGATCTCCTATCTCAGCCATTTCCAAGGTCTATCACATTTGAAATCCTGATGTCACACATCCCACCCTTTTGACTTCATCTTTCTGCTTCACCTTCAGCCTCATTTTTGAAGCTTTCAGCTCACGGGTCACGCCACTTTCCCACACTCCACCATCTCCTATCTATCGTTTATGGCTTGAACAGCTTGGATTCCATGTTCTGGTGCCATTATCATGACCTTGCAATTATCTTTGACTCTCAGGCCTATTTATGCTTCCATCAAAAGTTTAAAATCAAACTATTGGCTTTCCTTACATTTGCAGTCCAGCAGCTAAATG